>NW_016802953.1:40290-53292 GCF_001698545.2 Rhinopithecus bieti | reverse complement strand
TTTTTTTTTTTTTTTTTTTTTAGAGCTTCCACAGGGTTATTTGGGAGCTCATTGAAGCCTACAGGGAAAAACTGAATATCCCGCGATGAAAACTAAACACAAGCTATCTGTGAAAACGCTTGGTGATGTGTGGATTCATCTCACAGAGTTAAACCTTTCTTTTGATTCAGCTGATTAGAAGCACACTTTCTGTAGAATCTGTGCAGGAACATTTGGGAGCCCATTTTGAGGCCTATAGTGAAAACCGATATCCTGCGATAAAACGAAAATGAAGTTATATGTGAAAACTCTTTGCAATATGAAAATTAGTCTCACAGAGTTTAACCTTTCTTTTGATTTAGCAGGTTGGAAGCACGTTTTTTGTACAATCTGCACAGGGTTATTTGGGAACCCATTGAGACCTATAGTGAAAAACCGAATAATCCGTGATAAAAACTAGAAAGAAGCTATATGTGAAAATGCTTTGCAATGTGTGTATTCATCTCACAGAGTTAAACCTTTCTTTTGATTCAGCAGATTGGAAACACTCTTTTTGTAGAATCTCTGCAGGGACATTTGGGAGCCCATTAAGACATATAGTGAAAAAACCAATATCCTGTGATAAAAAACAGAAAAAACGAACTTTGAAAATGCTTTGTGATGTGTAGCTTCCTGAAGAGTTAAGCCTTTCTTTCATTTCAGTAGGTAGAAAACACTCTGTAGAATCTGTGCAGGGACATTTGGAAGCCCATTGAGGCCTGTAGTAAAAAAACGAATATCCTGCGATAAAAACTAAACACAAGCTATCTGTGAAAACCGTTTGTGATATGTGGATTCATCCCACAAAGATAAACCTTTCTTTTGTTTCAGTAAATTGGAAAGACTTTTTTTGTGGACTCTGCGAAGGTATGTTTGGGAGGCCATTGAGGCCTATATTGAGAAACCAAATATCCCGTGATAAAGACTAGAAAGAAGCGATCTGTGAAAATACTTGTGATATGTAGGCTCACCTCACAGAGTTAAATCTTTCTTTTGATTCAGCAGGTTGGAAACAAACTTTCTGTAGAATCTGCACAGTGACATTTGGGAGCCATTGAGGCCTATAGTGAAAAACCAATATTCCACAATAAAAAATCGAAAGAAGCTATCTGTGAAAATGCTTTAAGATGTGTGGATTCATCTCACAGAGTTAAACCTTTCTTTTGATTCAGCAGGTTGGAAACAGTTTTATTGTAGAATCTGTGCAAGGTTATTTGGGAGCCCATTGAGACCTATAGTGAAAAACAGAATAACCTGCAATAAAAACTAAACACTGTTGCGGGGATTCAGGGACCCCAAACGGAGGGACCGGCTGAAGCTGCGGCAGAAGAACATAAATTGTGAAGATTTCATGAACATTTATTAGTTCCCCAAATTAATACTTTTATAATTTCTTACACCTGTCTTTATTGTAATCTCTGAGCATAAATTGCAAAGATTTCATGGACACTTATCACTTCCCCAATGAACATCCTTGTGATTTCCTATGCCTGTCTTTATTTAATCTCTTAATCCTGTCATCTTCTTTGTAAGCTGAGGAGGATGAATGTCACTTCAGGACCGGACCCTGTGATTGTATCAACTGAACAAATTGTTTGTAGAGCATGTCTGTTTGAACAATATGAAATCTGGGCATCTTAAAAAAAGAACAGGATAACAGCGATGTTCAGGGAACAAGAGAAGTAATCTTGAACTGGCCGCCGGTGAGCTGGACGGAACAGAGCTATATTCCTCCTCTTTCATAAGCAAATTGGAGAAATATCACTGAATTATTTTTCTCAGCAAGGAACATCCCTGAGAAAGAGAATGTGCCCTGAAGGGAAGCCTATATATGGCCCCTTTGTAAGGCATCCCATCTTTTGTGGTCAAAGCCGAAGGGATGAAATAAGCACCAGTCTCCTACAGTGCTCCCAGGCTTATCAGGTGAACAAAAATTCCCACCTAACAAATTGTGGTCAGATAGGTTATCTGCTCTCAAACCCTGTTTCTTGATAAGATGTTATCAATGACAATGCATGCCAGAAACTTCATTAGCAATTTTAATTTCACCTCATCTGGTGGTCCTGTGAGCTCACCTTGTCTCCATTTGCTTTCTTATATTTTATTACCTTGTGAAGTATGTGATCTCTGTGACTCACACCTTATTTGTGCACTCCCTCCCCTTTTGAAAATTGCCAATAAAAACTTGCTGGTTTTACTGCTCAGGGAACATGATGGATCCTGCTGACATGTGATGTCTCCCCCAGACACCCAGTTTTAAATTTCTCTCTCTTGTGCTCTTTCCCTTTATTTCTCAGCCCAGCCGAGACACTTAGGAAATAGAAAAGAACCCACGTTAAACATCGGCAGAGGGTTCTCCCAATAAAACACAAGCTATCTGTGAAAAAGCTTTGCAATGTGTGGATTTAGCTTACAGAGATAAACCTTTCTTTTGTTTCAGCAAGTTGGAAACTCTTTCTTTGTAGAATCTGTGAAGGTACCTTAGTGAGCCCATTGAGTCCTATATTGAAAAAACAAATATCCCATGATAAAAACTGGAAAGAAGCTATTTGCAAAAACCCTTTGCCAAATGTGGATTCATCTCACAGAATTAAACCTTTCTTTTGATTCCACATGTTGGAAACACATATTTTGTATAACCTGTGAAGGGACATTTGGGAGCCCATTGTTGCCTCTAGTTAAAACAATTATTCTGCCATAAAACAAGAAAGAAGCTATCTGTGAAAAGCTTTGCAACATGTGGATTCATCTCACAGAGATAAACTTTTGTTTCAGTAAATTGAACACCTTTTTTTGTACAATCTGCACAGGGTTATTTGGGAGCCCATTGAGGCATCTAGTGAAAAAATAAATATCCCACAATAAAAACTGGAAAGAGTGTGGATTCAACTCACAGAGCTAAACTTTTCTTTTGATTCAGCAGGTTGGAAAAACTTTCTTTATAGAATCTGCACAGGGATATTTGGGAGCCCATTGAGGCATAGAGTGAAACACCAATATCCCACAATAAAAACTAGAAAACAGCTGTGAAAATGCTTTGCGATGTCCAGATTCAACTCAGACAGTGAAATCTTTCATTTACTTTAGAAGGCTGTAAACAGTTTGTTTGTTTGTTTGTTTTTTGTAGAATCTGTATGCACAGGGTTATTTGCTAGCCACTGAGACCTATAGTGAAAAACCGATATTCTGCAATGAAAACTAGAAATGAGCTTTCAGTGAAAACACTTTATGATGTGTAGATTAATCTCACAGAATTAAACTTTTTTTTTTATTCAAAAAGTTGTAGGGAGGCTGAGGCAGGAGAATGGCGTAAACCCAGGAGGCGGAGCTTGCAGTGAGCTGAGATCCGGCCACTGCACTCCAGCCCGGGCGACAGAGCGAGACTCCGTCTCAAAAAAAAAAAAAAAAAAAAAGTTGTAAACACTTTTTTTATAGAATCTACACTGGGTTATTTCGGAGCCCATTGAAGCCTATAGTGAAAAACCGAATATCCTGCAATAAAAAACTAGACAGAATTTATATGTGAAAATGCTTTGTAATGTGTGGATTCATCTCATAGAGTTAAAGCTTTCTTTTGATTCAGCAGTTTGGGAAATGGATTCATCTCACAGAATTAAAGCTTTCTTTTGATTCAGCAGTTTGGGAAAACTCTTTCTGTAGAATTTGTGCAGGGACATTTGGGAGCCCACTGAGACCCTTAGTGAAATACCAATATCCCGCGATAAAAACTAGAAAGAAGCTGTCTGCAAAAACACTTTGCAATGTTTGAATTCACCTCACAGAATTAAAACTTTGTTTGTATTCATCAGGTTGGAAATGCTCTTTCTATAGAATCTGAGTAGAGATATTTGGGAGCCCATTGAGGCCTATAGTGAAAATCAATATCATTTGATAAAACTAGAAAGAAGTTATCTAAGAAAATGCTTTGCAATGTGTAGATTCATCTCACAGAGTTAAACCTTTCTTTTGATTCAGCAGGTTGGACAGACTTTTTTTTTTTTTTTTTTTTTTTTTTTTTTTTTTTTTTTTTTCCATAGTAACTTTGTTTTTATCTGTTTATATGAGAAAGGGTGTTTCTTAGTATTTTCACCTTTATGGCTGTGTGTTTGGTTTCATGTTTTCCAACCATAGATCCTGTTTCTAAAAATATAAGCCATCATTGATAACTTTAGCAAGTTCAGACGTAATTTTTGCCTGAGACATGTGTTTGCCTCTTTGATCTCCTCCAGGATGTTCCTTCACATAACGTGGTTTCTGAATTACAATCAAAATTTTGTTTAAGTCTTGGTCATCAATTTCACAATCTGAATCATTATCAGACCAATCAGTTAATGTGTGTTTTCATCCTATTTGTTCAATATCTTCATCAAACAACAAATCAAGTTCTTCCTGTTCTGTTTCTTCTGAAGAACATAGTTGATTTAATGATCCTTCAGGCACAGAGACTGATTCCCTCAATTTCACTGGGGCTGGCTGATGTCTCTTTTTTACTTCTATCCAAGGTTCTGAGTCCAAGTTAGGCAAACTGGCAGACAAACCTCTAGATGTTGTTTGAAGAATACTTGTTTCACTATTTTTCTTTGGGTTCAATGGGCTTCCAGTTCTTGGAGAACTGGGGGCAGACTCTGAACGTGAGCAAAAGGCTCGGCCTGGTACACTCCGGACAATCAATCAGTTGAGAGAAATCTGTTCGTGGCATGTTGCATGGAGGAGGGCCTGGAATTGGCCATTTGTCTGGTTCTATCTTTTTTTCTCATTCACAATTTCTACTTCTATGCTATCCTTCAGTGCCTCTAAGAGATGAGATAAGGTTTGTAGTGAGAGCCTGAACACGTTGAAAACCAGTAATCAGGTAAATAAGCAAGAAACCTTGTTCATCCTTCTTTCCTCAAAGAAAGTAGTCTCGTTCGAAATTTTCTACATTGAAGTAATTTTCAATTTGACACTTAATATACTCTTTAAGCAATGTTTCTTCCACAGGATACACCTGAACACCTGTACCCCCATCACAGTAATACATCATACTGGTATTAAGTTCTGTTTGAAATGGTTGACCAGTCCTTTCACCATGTTCTTGATAACCAAATAAATAAAGTTCAATGGAGGATTTCCTCTGCCTCCTCCTCTTCCCCATCCTCAGTCTCTTCCTGGGCCTCTAAAGGAACCTCGGATATTACCACCCTCACTTCTCACATTGGAAACTACATCTTGATCATCTCTTTTTTCTCTATCTCACCTCTAACTTCGTGTATCTTTTCTTCTATTGTTATGTGTTGGTTTACTTGCTTCAGGTTGACAGGATCCAGGTCTTTCTTGACTCTCTGGTCTTACATCATCTGAGTGGTATCCACTTGTGCTTACTAGTTCTCTTTCGTTGATTACTTGACTGACTCAACCTGACTGACATTTTCACCAGGACCATTTAATTTTGTTTTCTGGTTTTGTTTGCTCTTTTACTTCTCTTTTCAACCTTCTCTTCTTTTTCTTTTCTATTTTGTGGCTTTTTAGTTCCTTGGCTGAGGACGCTCTGACATCACTAATTCGCTTGGTGTTGGCCAATTCTCCATATCGTTGAAATCACTAGCCTTGTTGAATTTGTCTTGAGTTTTCCTGCTTTTATAATTTTGAGGGAACCGAACTCTGCCTCCAGGGTTTTCAGCGCTGACGGCGGCGGACCTGTCCTGGCTGGGGACAGGTGATGGGTAGGCTTTTTGTTCCACGGATTTTCCTTCGGCGGCAGGGGAGGCAGCTGCCGCTTCTCCTTACGGTTAGCTGCAGCCTCCTCACGGGCGTTCTCGGCCAACGGATCCGCAGCAACAGTGGCAAATGGCGGCGACCGCCGTTACGGTTCCCCGCTGAAGGGGCCCCGGGCCCATGCGCCTTGTGCGCCGGATGCAGCGCCAGGGGCCTCACGGGGACAGACGCCTGGGGTACCCTGCGTGTCGGCACCACGTCAGACGACGGCTGTCCCTGCGCCTCCGCGCTGGTGGTGGCCGCAGCCTTCTCCTCCCTCGCTGGCTCTTTGTCCTCACGTTCGGCCCGGGGCTGATGCTCCACCTGCCGGTTCGCCTTGGACAACAGCGACTGGGTCTCAGCAGTCACCGCTGGCGCATCCTCCCGCGAATGAGCTGCGGGCACCTGGGCGTGAGCAGATATCGGGTCCTTCTGCCCCAGTTGCCCCAGTTGGGATGGCCCGAGGCCAGGGAGCCCGACTGCCCGTCTCTCCGCCAGGGCACCGACCGTCTCTGGCTGGTGGCAGAGAACCCAAGAGAGACAGCCACCGTTGCCGCCGCCACCAGCCTGGGCCGCGCAGCGTCCGACGTGCCACCCCTCCACGCACCGAATCCAGCGCCAATCGCTGGCCGGCCCCATCCTCTCCAAAGCTCACACGCAGCGGGAGACACCACGCGCCGAGAGCCGCAACCCCTCACCTGGCGCCGGCAGCAGATGAGAAGTAGCCCGCAGGCGCCAAGGACCTTTACTGGAGTCAGAGAGGCTGGAGCACGCAGAACACGTAGTAACTGGCCGCGGGGGCGTGGACGCCGAGGAAGGGCGGCCTCAGGGGACTGGAAGGAGCCTCCCTGAGGAGGTTGATATGGCTACTCACTGGCTCCTGCTCTCGCCTGGCCTCCCGCGGGAGTTAACGGATTCGCCCGCCCTGGTGCCCACCGGCCCGCCGGGCGGAGGGCCTGACCCATCCCAGCGGCCCTCCCAGGACAAAGGGGAGGAAGGACAAAGGGGATGAGTCCCGACTCCAGGGCAGAGGCCACCCCCACTGCAGGCTCAGGGGTGGGGCATACACCAGGTCTCTGTGGCTGGCTGCGGGCTCCTACCCTGGCCCCAGGGCAACAGCAGCCAAGGGCCTGGGCAGCCCACACACATGGCACCTGGAGAACCAATCGCTCAATTTGCCTTTAGGCCCTAAAGCCAGGTTTCACCTAGTCTAAGGGAGGGGGACACCGAGTCGACCCTTGTCCTGAGGGGCTGCCAAGTGAATTGTGTTCCCCGCCACCCCACACCACCCACCCCAGGCTCCCACTCCCCACCCCAACACTCACCGCCCCCCATCCCACCCAACCCCCACACCTCCCCCACCCCTCCCCTCCTCTCTCACTACCTCATCCCCCTCCCCCCTCCCACCCTTCCCCTCTCATCCCCCACCCCCTATCCCTCTTACCCCTGCTGCTTGGTCCCTGGAAACACTCTTTTTGTAGGAATCTGCACAGGATCAATTGGGAGCCCATTGAGGCCTGTAGTGAAAAACAATATCCTGAGATAAAAACTGGAAAGAAGTTACCTTTGAAAATCTTTGTGAATGTGAATTCATTTCACAGAGATAAGCCTTCCTTTGTTTCAGCAAATTGGAAACACTGTTTTGCAGAATCTGGGAAGCCTGTAAGTCCTATAGTAAAAAACCAAACATCCCGTGATAAAACTGGAAAGAATCTATCTGTGAAAAAGTTTTGTGATGTGTGGATTCAATTCACAGAGTTAAATTTTATTTTGATTCAGCTAGTTGAAAACACTCTTTCTGTAGAATGTGTGCAGGGATGTTTGGGAGCCCATTGAGGCCTATAGGGAAAATCCGAATATCCGATGATAAAAATGATAAAGAAGCTATCTGTTGTGCGATGTGTGGGTTCATCTCACAAAGTTTAAACTTTCTTCTGATTCAGCAGGTTGAAAACATTCTTTCTCTAGAATCTGTTCAAGGACATTTGGGAGCCCGTTTAGTCCTATGGTGAAGACAGACATCCCACGATAAAAACTAGAAAGAAGGTATCTGTGAAAACACTTTGTAATGTATGGACTCATCTCACAGACTTAAATCGTTCTTTTGATTCAACAGGTTGGCAAGACTCTTTCTGTAGAAGCTGCACAGGGATATTGGGAGCCAATTGAGGCCTATAGTGAAAAATCAAATATCCCACTATAAAAACTATGAAAGAAGCTATG
Source organism: Rhinopithecus bieti (assembly GCF_001698545.2). NCBI lineage: Eukaryota > Metazoa > Chordata > Mammalia > Primates > Cercopithecidae > Rhinopithecus > Rhinopithecus bieti. Next base: position 45,318 of record NW_016802953.1, on the reverse strand, counting down.
GGTGAAAATACTTTGCAAGGTGTGGATTCATCTCACAGAGTTAACCTTATCTTTCCATTCAGCAGGTTGGAAACACCCTTTTGGTAGAATCTGCACAAGGACATTTGGGAGCCCATTAGGTCATACAGTGAAAACAGATATTCCATGATAAACACTAGAAAGAAGCTATCTGTGAAAATGCTTTGAAATGTGTGGATTTATCTCACAGAAGTAAGCAATTCTATTGATTCAGCAAGTTTGAAACATTCTTTCTGTAGAATCTGAGCAGGGATATTTGGGAGCCCATTAAGGACTATAGCAAAAAACCGATATCCGTGATGAAAACGAGAAAGCAGCTCTGTGAGAATGCTTTGCGAGGTGTGGATTCATCTAACAGACTTAAACCTTTCCTTTGATTCGGCAGATTGTAAACACCTTTTCCCTGAATCTCTACAGGGAAATTTGGGAAACAATTGAGGCCGATAGGGAAAATTGATACCCTGCGATGAAAACTAAAAAGAAGCTATCTGTGGAAAGGTTTTAGAATTTTTGGATTTATCTAACAGGGGTAAACTTTTCATTTGATTCAGCAGGTTGGAAACACTCTTTCTGTAGAATCTGCACAGGAACATTTAGGAGCCCATTTAGGCCTACAGTGAATAACCAAAATACAACAATAACAACTAGAAAGAAACTGTGTGAAAATGCTTTATGATGTGTGGATTTATCTTACTGAGTAAAACCTTTCTTTTTATTCAGCAGGTTGGAAACACTATCCATAAGATCTTCACAGGTGTGTTTGCAATCCCATTGAGACCTGCAATGAAAAAACAATATACCGCATTAAAAAGGAGAATGAAGTTATCTGTGAAAACACTTTGTGATCTGTTACTTCATGTCACAGAGTTAAATCTTTCTTTTGATTCAGCAGATTGGAAACATTCTTACTGTAGAATCTGCAAAGAAAGATTTTAAAGATCATTGAGGCCTATAGCGAAATATGAATATCCCGCAATAAAACAAGAAAGAAGTCATCTTTAAAAATGCTTTGCCATGTTTGCATTCATCTCACAGAGTTAAATCTTTCTTTTGATTCAGCAGTTTGGAAATATTCTTTTTGTAGACTCTGCACAGGAATATTTAGGAACCCATTGAGGCCTGTGTTGAAAAACTGATATACCACAATATAAACCAGAAAGAAACTATCTGTGAAAACGCTTTGTGATTGTGGATTCATATCACAAAGTTAACCTTTCATTTAATTCATCAGGTTGGAAATACTGTTTCCTTAAATTGTGTGCAAGGACATTTGGGAGCCCACTGAATTCTGTAGTGAAAACAGATACCCTGCGATAAAAATGAGAAAGAAAGTTATATGTGAAAATGCTTTCAGATGTGTGGATACATCTCACAGAGTTAAACCTTTCTTTTGATTCAGCAGGTTGGAAACACTTTTTCTGTAGAATCTGCGCAGGGACATTTGGGAGCCCATTGCGGCCCATAGTGGAAAACTGATAAGTGTGATTAAAAACTCTAAAGAAGCTATCTGTGAAAATGCTTTGTGATGTGTGGCTTAATCTCACAGAGTAAAACATTTTCTTGATTTAGCAAATTGGAAACAGTCTTTCTGTAGAATCTTTACAGGGACATGTGGGAACCCATTGAGGGCTATAGTGAAAAACCAATATCCTGTGATAAAAACTGGATAGAAGATATCTGTGAAAACAATTTGTGATGTGGGGATTCATCTGACAGAGTTAATTCTTTCTTTTGATTCAGCAGGTTGAAAACACTCTTTCTGTAGAATCTGCCCAGGGACATCTAGGAGCCCATTGAGGCCTATAGTGTAAAACATATATCCTGCAATAAAACCTAAAAAGAATGTATCTGTCAAAATTCTTTGCAAAGTATGGATTCATCTCCCAGAGTTACAACTTTTTTTTTTTTAATTCAGCAGGTTGGAAACACTCTTTCTGTAGAATCTGTGCATGGCCATTTCGGAGCCCATAGTGGCCTATAGTGAATACAGATATCCCGCAATAAAAACAAGAAGGAAGCTATCTGTGCAAATGCTTTGCAATATGTGTATTCATCTCACAGAGGCAAATCTTTCTTTTGATTCAGCAGGTTTGAAATCTGCCCTGGGATATTTTGAGCCCATTGAGTCTTATTGTGACAAACTGATATCCTGTGATATAAACTAGAAAGAAGCTATCTGTGAAAACGTTTTGCAATGTATGGATTCATCTGATAGAGTTAAACATTTCCTTTGATTCAGCAAGTTGAAAACACTCTTTCTGTAGAATCTGCACTGGGACATTTGGGAGCCCATGAAGGCCTATAGTGAAAAATTACATCCTGTTATGAAAACTAGAAATAAGCTAGGTGTGAAAATGCATTGCGATGTCTGGATTTATCTCAGAGAGTCAAATTTTGCTTTTGATTCAGCACATTTGAAACACTCTTTCTGTAGAATCTGTGCAAAAATATTTGGGAGCCCATTGAATCCTATGGTGAAAAGAGATATCCCAGGATAAAAACAAGAAAGAAGCTATCTGTGAAATTGCTTTGTGATATGTGGATTCATCTCACAGAGTTAAAACTTTCTTTTGATTCAGCAGGTTGCAAAGACTCTTTCTGTAGAATCTGTGCATGAATATTTGGGAGGCTATTAAGGCCTATAGTGAAAAACCGATATCCTACGATAAAAACGAGAAAGAAGCTATCTGTGACAACGCTTTGCAATATGTGAATTCATCTCACAAACTTAAACTTTTCTTTAGATTCAGCATTTTGGAAACAATATGTCTGTAGAATCTGCACAGAAAAATTTTTGAGCCCATTGAGGCCTGTACTGAAACACAGATATCCCATGATTGAAATCTAGAAAGAAACTATCTGTGAAAATGCTTTGCAATGTGTGTATTTATCTCACAGAATTAAACATTTATTTTGATTCAGCAGGTTCAAAATACTCTTTTTGTAGCATTTGCACAGTGATAGCTGGGAGCCCACTTGAGGACTATAGTAAAAAATTGATATCCCGCAATAAAAATGAGAAAGAAATTATTGGTTAAAATACTTTGTGATGTGTGGATTCATCTGACAGAGTTAAAACTTTCCTTTGATTAAGCAATTTGGAAACTCTTTTTCTATAGATTCTCCACAGGGATATTTGGGAGACCATTGAAGCCTATATTGGAAAACTGATATCCTGCAATAAAAACTAGAAAGAAGTTATCTGTGAAAAGGCTTTGTGAGTTAAACCTTTCATTTGATTCAGCAGATTGGAAACTCTTTCTGTAGAATCTGTGCAGGGAATTTCAGGAAATAGTTGAGAGCCCATTCAGACCTATAGTGAAAGACAGATATCCTGTGATAAAAACTAGAAAGAAGCTATCGGTGAAAATACTTTTGGATATGTGGATTTATCTCACAGGGGTAAACCTTTCTTGTGATTCAGCAGTTGAAACACTCTTTCTGTAGAACCTGAGCAGGGTTGTTTGAAAGCCATTTGAGACCTATAGTGGAAAACCAAATATACCACAGTAAAAACTATTCACAAGCTATCTGTGAAAATGCTTTGTGATATGTGGATTCATCTCACAGAGTGAAACCTTTCTTTTTATTGTCCAGGTTAGTAACACTTTTTTTGTAGAATCTGCGAATGGACATTTGGGAGCCCATTGAGGCCTATAGTAAAAAACCAAATATCCAGCAATGAAAACTAGAAAGAAGCTATTTGTGAAAACCCTTTGCAATGTGTAGATTCATCTCATAGAGCTAACCTTTCTTTTGATTCAGCAGGTTGGAAACACTGTTTCTGTAGAATCTGCAAAGGTACATTTGGGAGCCCACTTAGGTCTATAGTAAAAGAACTGAATATCCTGCGATAAAACTAGAAAGAATCAACTGTGACACACTCTGTGATGTGTGGATTTATCTCACAGAATAAAACTTTTCTTTTGATTCAGAAGGTTGAAAACACTCTTTTTGTAGAGTTTGCCCAGGAGAATTTGGAAGTCAATTGATGCATGCAGTGAAAAAAAAAAATCCTGCAATAAAACCTAGAATAATCTATCTGTGAAAATGCTTTGCAATGTGTGGATTCATCTCACAGAGTAAACCTTTCTTTTGATTCAGAAGGATGGAAACACTCTTTTGTAGAATCTGTGTGGGGCATTTGGGAACCCATTGAAGCCTATACTGAAAACCAAATATCCTGCAATAAAAGTAAAATAAACTATTTGTGAAAACACTTTATGATGTGCAGATTCATCTCACAGAGTTAAATGTTTGTTTTGATTTGGCAGGTTGGAAACACTTCTTTTGTTCTATCTTCAGAGGGACATTTGGGAGCCCATGGAGACGCATAGTGAAAAACTGGACAGCCTGCAATAAAAAGTAGAAAGAAGATATTTGTTTAAATATTTTGTGGTGTGTGGATTCATCTAACTGATTTAAGTATTTCTTTTGATTCCAGATGCTGGAAACACTCTTTATGCAGAATCTGCGCGGGGACATTTTGGAGCCCATTGAGGCCTATAATGAAAAATCGAATATACCACGATGAAAACTAAAAAGAATCTATATGTGAAAATGCTTTGCAATGTGTGGATTCATCCCACAGAATTAAACCTTTCTCTTGACTCGGCAGGTTGGTAATACTCTTTCTGTAGAACCAGCACAGGGGCATTTGGGAGCTTTTTGAGGCCTATAGTGAAAAACCTAATATTCTGCAATAGACTATGAGAAAGAAGCTGTCTGTGAAAATGCTTTACATTGTGGGGATTCATCTCACAGAGATAAACTTCTCTTTTTATTCAGCAGATAGGAAACACTGATTTTGTAGAATCTGTAAAGGACATTTGAAGCCCATTGAGGCATATAGTGAAAAACCACATATCCCATGATAAAAAATTTAAAAAAAAGCTATCTGTGAAAATGCTTTGCAATGGGTGGATTCATCTCATAGAGTTAAACCTTTCTTTATACACAGCAAGTTGGAAACTTTTTTTTTTTTTTTTTTTTTTTTTTTTTTTTTTTTTT
>NW_016802953.1:34286-37589 GCF_001698545.2 Rhinopithecus bieti | reverse complement strand
AGGAGCCCATATAGGCCTATAGTGAAAACTGAATGTCTGGTGATGAAAACTAAAAGAAGCCATCTGTGAAAATGTTTCATGATGTGTGGATTTATCTCACACGGGTAAAACTTTGTTCCAATTTAGCACGTTGGAAACACTCCTTTCGTAGTATCTGCACAGGGATATTTGGGAGCCCAGTGCAGTCTATAGTGAAAAACAAAATATTCTGCAATAAGACTACAAAGAAATTATCTGTGAAAACACTTTGTGGTATGTGGATTCTTCCCACAGTGTAAAACCTTTCTTTTGATTCAGCAGGTTGGAAACACTTTTTTTGTAGAATCTGCAAAGGAGCATTTTGGAGCCCATTGAAGCCTATGGTGGAAAGCCAAATATCCCACTATAAAAACGAGAAAGAAGCTTTCTGTGAAAACGCTTTCTGATGTGTAGATAAATCAAACAGAGCTAAACCTTTCTTTTGATTCACTAGGTTGGAAACACTCTTTTTGTAGAATCTGCACAGCGACATTTGAGAACCCATTGAGGCCTGTAGGGAAAACTCATATCTCATGATAAAACTAGAAAGAAGCTTTCCATGAAAATGCTTTGCAATGTGTGGAATTATCTCACAGATATAAACGTTTATTTTCATTCAGCAGGTTGGAATCACTTTTTTTGTAGAATCTACAAAGGGACATTTGGGAGCCGATTGAAGCATATAGTGAAAAAACTGAATATTCTGCAATAAAAACTGGAAAGAAGCTATCTCTGAAAATGCTTTGCAATGTGTGGATTCACCTCACAGGGTTAAGGTTTTCTTTTGATTCAGCAGGTCAGAAAGAGTCTTTTGTTGAATCTGCGAAGGGACATTTTGGGGCCCTTTGACGTTTATATTGAAAACCGTATATCCCATGACAAAACTAGAAAAGCTGTGTGAAAATGCTGTCTGACGTGTGGATAAATCACATAGAGTTTAACCTTTCTTTTGATTCAGCAGGTTGGAAACACTCTTTTTGTAGAATCTGCACAGAGACATTAGGGAGCCCATTGAGGCCTGTAGTGAAAAACCGAATATTCCATGTTCTAAACTATAATGAAGCTATCTGTGAATACCCTTTTGTAGATCTTGCAATGAGATATTTGGGAGCCTATGTGGCCTATAGGAAAAAACCTATATTTCACGAAAAGAAAAACAGAAAAAAGTATCTGTGAAAATGTTTTGTGGTGTGTGGATTCATCTCACAGAGTTAAACCTTTCTTTTGATTCAGCAGGTGGATAACACTCTTTTTGTATAATCTGCAAACAGTCATTTGGGAGCCAATCGAGGTCTGTAGTGAAAAACAGAATATCCCATGATACTAACTAGAAATAAGCTATCTATGGAAATGCTTTGTGATGTTTGGATTCAGCTCACAGAGTTAAACCTTTCTTTTGATTCAGCAGATTGCAAAGACTCTTTTTATAGAATAAATGAAGGGATATTTGGGAGCTTATGGAAGCATATAGCAAAAAATTGAATATCACATGATAAAACTGGAAAGAGTCTATCTCTGAAAATGCTTTGTAACGTGTGGATTCACCTCACAGAGTTAAAACCTTCTTTTGATTCAACAGGTTGGATACTTTTTTTGTAGAATCTGCAATGGGACATTTTGGAGAACATTGATGTCTATAGTGAAAACCAAAATATCCCATGATAAAAATTAGAAAGAAGTTATCTGTGAAAGCACTTTTTGATTTGTGGATAAATCAAACAGACTTAAACCTTTCTTTTAATGCAGCAAGTTGGAAATACTCTTTTTGTAGAATCTGCACAGTCACATTGAGCCCATTGAGGCCTATATTGAGAAACCAAATATTTCATCATTGAAACTAGAAAGAAGCTATCTGTGAATACCCTTTGTGATGTGTGGATTCATCTCACAGAGTGAAAACTTTCTTTTGATTCAGCAGGCTTGAAACACATTTTTTGTAGAATTTGCGAAGGAAAATTTGGGAAACCATTGTGGCCTATGGTGAAAAACTGAATATCCCACAATACAAATTAGAAAGAACCTATCTGTAGAAAAGCTTTCCAGTGTGCTAATTAATCAAACAATGTTAAAATTTCTTTTTGATTCAGCAGTTTTGAAACATTCTTTTTGTAGAATCTTTGCTGAGACATTTGAGACCTCATTGAGGCCTATAGTGGAAAGCCAAATATCCCATGATTAAAAACTAGAAAGAAGCTGTTTGTGAAAATGCTTGGTGATGTGTGGATTCATTTCACAGAATTAAACCATTCTTTTGATTCAGCAAGTTGGAAACACTCTTTGTGTACAACCTTCCAAGGGACATTTGGGAGCCCATTGAGGCCTATAGTTAAAACCGAATATTCCGCAACCAAAACTAGAATGAAGCTATCTGTGAATACACCTTAAGATGTGTGTATTCATCTCACAGAGTTAAAAATTTCTTTTGATTCAGGAGGTTGGAAACAGTCTCATGTAGAATCTGCGAATGTTCATTTTGGAGCCTTTCAGGTCTATAGTGAATAACTGAATATCCCACGATACATACTAGAAAATATCTAATGGTGAGAGTGCTTTGTGATATGTGGGTTTATCTCATAGAGTTAAACCTTTGTTTTGATTCAGAAGGTTGGAAATACTCTTTTTGAAGAATCCATGAAGGGTCATTTAGGAACTCATTGAGGCCTACAGTAAAAAACTGACTGTCCCATGATAAAAACGAGAAAGTAGCTATTTGTGAAAATGCTTTCCAATGTGTGGATAAATCAAACAGAATTAAATCTTTTTTTTTTGATTTAGCAGGTTGGTAACACTCTTTTGTAGAATCTGTGCAGTGACATTTTGTGGTCCATTGAGGCCTGTAGTAAAAAATTGGTATCCCACAGTAAAACTAGAAAGAAGCTATCTGTGAAAATTCTTTATAATGTGTGGAAAATTCTTTGCAAAAATTCTTTGCATCTTAGAGAGTTAAATATTTCTTTTGATTCAGCAGATTGGAAAAACTTTTTGGAGAATCTGTGCAGGGACATTCGGGAGTCCAAAGAGGCCTATAGTGAGAAAAAAAATCCCGTGATAAAAACTAGAAAGAAGCTATTTGTGAAAACACTTTGGGATATGTGGGTTCATCTCACAGATTTAAACCTTTCTTTTAATTATGCAGATGGAAAACACTTTTTTTAATAGTACCTGCAAAGTGACATTTAGGTGCTCATTGAGGCTGCCTGTAGTGGAAATCCAATTATCTGACGATAAAAACTAGCAAGAAGCTATCTGTGAAAACGTTTTGCAATGTGTGGATTCATCTCACAG
>NW_016802953.1:16266-33001 GCF_001698545.2 Rhinopithecus bieti | reverse complement strand
AAAAAAAAAAAAAAAAGAGAAAACCTCAATATTTCACAATAAAAACTAGAAAGAAGCCATCTGTGAAAACACTTTGCAATGTGTGGATTCATCTCACTGAGTTAAACCTTTCTTTTGATTCAGAAGGTTAGAAACACTCTTTTCGTAGAATCTGTGAAGTGACATTTGGGAGCCCATTGAGGTTGTTCATGTAAAACTGAATATCTTGTGATAAAACTAAAAATTAGCCATAAATGAAAATGCTTTGTTATGTGCGGATTCCTTTTACAGAGTTAAACCTTTCTTTTGATTCAAAAGGTTGGAAACCCTTTTTTTGTAGAATCCATGAAGGATCATTTGGGTGCCCATTGAGGCCTATAGTGAAGAAGTGAATATCCCTCACCTAAAAACCAGAAGGAAGCTATCTGTGAAAATGCTTTGTGATACGTGGATTCTTCTCACAGAGTTACACTTTTTTTTTTCATTCAGCAGGTTGGAAACACAGGTTGGATTTGTGTTCCTGACCAAATCTCATGTCAAATTGGAAGAGGTTCTTGATGAGAGGAGACTGGATCTTGGGGGCAAACTTACTTTTTGCTGTTCTTATGATAGTGACTGAATTATCATGAGATCCCATGCATGATTTAAAGATGTGTTGCACTCCTCACTTTGCATTCTCTCTTTCCTGCCACCATGTGAAGTAGGTCTTTGCTTTCCCTTCAACTGCAGCCATGTTTGTAAATTTCCTGAGTCTTCTCAGTTATGCTTCCCATTAAGTCTGTGGAACTGGGAGTCAATTATCCCCCTTTTCTTTGTAAACTAGCCAGTCTCAGGTAGTTCTTTATAGGACTAGATACTATTCAAGATACTATACAAGTATCTTGTATCTAGATACTATACAAGATGACCATCCACAAGGCACACAGTTATCTGATTCATCAAGATCAATGTGAAGGAAATAAACTTAAAGCAGCTAAAGAGAAGAATACAAGGGGAACCCCTTCAGGGCAACAGTGGACCTCTTACAGAAATCTCACAAGTCAGAAGAGGTTGTAGGTATATTTTCAGAATCCTTAAAAACAATTTCAACTAAATATTATTTAACTTATCAAACAAGCCCCATAAGCAAAGGAGAAATATAATTCTTCTCAGACAAGCAAACACTGATGGAATTCATTACCACTAGACCAGCCTTAAAAGACATCCAGGAAAATGTGTTAAACATGGAATAAGAAAATGACATCTGTTACCACAAAAACACAATTAAGCACATATCCAGACATTGTAAAGCAACTACATCATCAATTCTTCATAGCAACAAGCTAAGAACATAACAAGATCAAAATCTCACATATCAATAGTAGCCCTGGATATAAATTTGCTAAACATCCTACTTATAAGACATAGAGTGGAAAGAGGGATAAAAAGACAAAGCCCCACCATCTGCCCTTTTCAACAGACCCATCTCACATATAATGACACCCAAAGGCATAAAGTCAAAGGATTAAGAAAGACTGATCTTGCAAACAAAAAACAACAAAATCAGGAATCACTATTTTTATATTTTAAAAAAAATGAAAAAAGGAAACCCTTAACAAACTGGTGCCTTTGTCTCGAAAATGGAGCATACCTAAAAATAGTAAGAGCCATCCATAAAAAAACTCACAGCCAAAGTTATGCTGAATGAGAAAAAGCTTGAACCATTGCCATTGAGAGCTGGAACAAGACAAGCATGTCCCTAGCACTGGAAATTCTAGCTGGAGCAATCAGGCAAGAGAAAGAAATAAAAGGCACTCAATAAGAAAAGAAGCACTCAAACTCTCTTCACAAACAATATGACTCTACACTTTCGCCTTAAAATCTCCATAAAACATTTCTATAAATGATAAATAACTTCAGTAAGGGGTAAGGACACAAAATCAATGTAAAAAATCAATAGCATTTCTATACATAAATAACATTCAAGCTGAGATTCAAATCAAGAACACAATCCCATTTATAATAGTCACAAAAATTTGGAAATACCTAGGAATACAGCTAACCAAGGAGAGAAGATGTAAGAAATCTCTACAAAGAGAACTACTAATAACTACCGAAAGATATCAGAGACAATACTTACAAACTAAAAAAATATTTCATGCTCATGAATTAGAAGAATAAATATTATTTACATGGCTACACTGCCCAACAAAATTTACAGATTTATATTATTTCCATCACACTAACATCATTATTTACAAATTTTTTTAAAAGTATCTAAAATTTGTATGAAAAAAGAGCCCAAATAGTCAAAGCAATCCTATGCAAAAAGAATAAGCTCAGAGGTTTAACATTACCCAACTTCAAACTAAACTATAAGTCTACACTATCCAAGACATAATAGTAGTGGTATAAAAACAGACACATGGACCAATAAAAAAGAATAGAGAACACAGAAATAAAGCTACACACCTACATCCATATGATCTCTGTCAAAGCTAACAAAAGCAAATATTATTTAACAGATGATGCTGGGATAATTGGGTAGCCATATGCAGAAGAATAAAATTGGATTGCTATATTCTACCATATAAAACAATTAATACAAATTGGATTAAGATTTAAATATAAGACTTTAAGCTACAAAATTCCTAGAAAAGAAAAAAACATAGAAAACACTCTTCTGAACATTGACCTTGACAAACAACTTTTGGCAAAATCAAGAAAAACAAAAAATGACAAGTGGGGTCTAGTTAAACTAAAATGCTTCTCCCCAGCAAAAGAAACTGCCAACAGAGTAAACAACCTACAGAGTTGGAGAAAATATTGTCAAACTATACATCTGATTATGGTCTAATATTCAAAATCTATAAGGAACTTACAATATTCAACAAGCAAAAACAACTCCATTAAAAATGGATAAAGGACATAAACAGGCTCTTCTCCAAAGAACATATATAAGTGCCCAAACAAACATGTGAAAAAAATGCTCATCATCACTGTCATCAAATAATTGCAAATCAAAAACACAATGAGATGCCATCTTACATCAGTCAGAATGGCTACTATTAAAAAGTCAAAAATAAGCTGATGAGACTACAGAATAAAAGGGAATATCTATTCACTGTTAATTTTAATGTGAATTATTTCAGTTAGCCTGGAAATCAGTTTGGAAGTGTCTGAAAGGGCAGAGCTACCATTTGACCCAGTGATCCCATTACTGGGTGTATACTCATATAAAAATAGGATTCTAAAAAAACATAGACTTGTATGTTCATTGAAGCACTATTTACAATAGCAAAGACATGGAATCAACCTAGATGTCCATCATTGGTGGACTGGATACAGCAAATGTGGTACATATACACCATGGATTACTCTGCAGTCACATAAATTAAATAAATCATGTCCTTTGCAGTAGCATAGGTTCAGCTGAAGGCAGTAATTCTATGTGAACTTACTCAGGAATAGAAAACTAATAGCACATTCTCCCTTATAGGTTGGATCTAAGCATTGCATACACCAGGACATAAATATGGGTCAATAGACATCATAGACTACTACAATAGGGAGGAAGGGAGAGGGGCATGGGTTGAAAAACTAATCATTCATTATTACACTCACTGTTGGGTTGACAGGAATCACAACCCAAACCTTAGCATTGTGCAATAAACCCTTGTAAAAAGCCTGCGCATGTACACCTTGTATCTAAAATAGAAGTTAAAATTGCTAAAATGTTTGAATTTCATCAGTTTTTCTAAAAATTTGCCAGAATGATTTTAAACATTATAGTTATGTATATTAAAACTAGAATGTAGATGCTAAAAATTTCTGTATTTATGTAAAATTAATCTGTCTGCATTATCCTTCAAATTCACATAAAACCTACCTAGAAACCTTCTACAAACTTCTGCCTTCCATCTTTTAAATGTTACGAGTTTAACTGTCCAAATCTCTAGCTATTTCCATATACTCTAATGCTCTGCTTACCTGCCTTTCTTCGAAAACTCATTCGTTGACTCCCTTTTCCTAATTCCTTCATTGATGATAATCCTGTAATGGTAATGATGGTGATGATGATGCTAATAATGAAAATAACTATTATTTTGGCAGTATACTATAACAATAATTATAGGTTATATATTATCAAAAAGCTGATTACATAAAATTTTTGTTAGTTCTCACAACATAGTAATTCTATAAAGCAGTATAAATATCATAACCATTTTACATATGTTGAAGTGGGGCCTGGAAAGGATAAGCAACTTGACCAATATGACTCAAATATAAAATTGATATGATGGAGTTCACATGCAAGCAAACTAGTTCTAGAACTTGGCATCTTAATCCCTATTCTATTCTGCCTCCCAGTGGTAGAAAACATCCTAGTCATTTTTTTTTTTTTTTTTTTTGTATCTGCATGTTTCTGAACTTTCTGATCACACAACGGGCTATTATCAAATGTGTATAAAATCCAAATATATAGGTACAAATAATCTGTTTAATTTTTTAATCTTTTCATTGATAAGCAAAATAGTACAGTTGGATCTCTATTCATTGATTCAACATACATGAATTCAAACTACCACAAACCAAAAATATGTTTTAAAAAATGCATCTGTATTGAACATTTAAAGACTTTTTTCTTGTCATTATTTTGTAAACAATACAGTAAAATAATTATTTACGTAGCATTTATGTTGTATCATGTACTGCATATAACCTACGGAACATACAAAATTTGTGAGTAGAGGTGGATAGGATATATAAAAATACTATGCCATTTTATATCAAGGACTAGAGCATCTGGGAATTTTGTTACTTGACGTGGTCCAGAAACCAATCTTGCATGAATTCTGAGAGACAACTTTATATATTTATGATATACACATTTTGAAGTATGTATGCATTGTATGTCATTGTATACATTAGGTATATATACATTATATGTTAATAGTTTGAATATAAATTTAACATAAGCTATTTAACATATGTATTACCTCACTACATATCTTTTTCTGTGGTGAGAACAGTGAAAATCTACTTTCTTAGCAATTATCAAGTATACATTATAGTTTGCTAACTGTATTAACCATGATGTGCAATTGATTTGAAATTTTCCTTCTGTCTAGCGAAGCTGGTGTGTCCTGTGACCACCATCCCTTCCATTCCCCCAGCCCCCATCCTCAGGCAACCACCATTCCATTTTCTGTTTCTACAAGTTTGGCTGTTTTATATTCCAGATATAAATGACATGATGCAGTATTCATCTCTCTGTGTCTGGTTTATTTCACTTAACATAATGTCCTTCAGGTTCATTCATGCTGTCCCACATGACAGGATTTTCTTTTGTTTAAGATTAAGTAATTTTCCATTGTGTACATTTATCACATTTTAAATACATTTATCTGTTGTGCTCTTAGGTTAATCTTACATCTTGGCTTTTGTGAATAATGCTGTAATGAAGATGAGAATGTGCAAATATATTTTTGACAAAATAATTTCTCATTCTTTAAATATATACCCAGGAGTGGGATTGGTGGATCATATGGTAGTCCTGTTTTTAATTTTTTGAGAAACCCAGATACTGTGTTCAATAATGGCAAAACTAGTTTACACTTTCACAGAAAGTGTACCCTTTTCTACATTTCCTTTCCAAAATGTATCTTTCATCTTTTTGATAATTACCCATTCAGACAAATGTGTGTTGGTATCCCATTATGGTTTTAGTTTACTCTCGTCTGATGATTATTGAGGTTGAGATTTTTTATTTTTTCATTTACCTATTGGCCATGTGTATGTCTTTTGAGAAATGTCTATTCAGGTCCTTTGCCCATTTTTTAAATCAGGTATTTGTTTTCTTACTGTTGTTTAAATTCCATATATGTATTTGATATTACCCCTTATCAAGTGTATAGTTTGCAAATATATTCCCACATCTTATAGGTTGTCTCTTTATTCTGTTAATCATTTTATTATTTTTGCAGAATCTTTTTAGCTTTATTTAATCATATTTGTCTATGTTTGCTCTTATTTTCCTGTGCTTTGGGGTCATATCTAAAACAGCAATGCCCAGATAAATGTCATGAAGCTTTTCCCGTGTGTTTCTTCTAGCAGCTAAAGAGAAGGGCCAGGTCACCTACAAAGGGAAGCTCATGAAACTAACAGTGGACCTCTAAGCTGAAACCCTACATGGCATGAGAGATGGGGGGCCAATATTCAATATTCTTAAAGAAAAGAAATTTCAATCCAGAATTTCCTATCCAGATAAACTAAGCTTCATAAGCAAAGGAGAAAGAAGAACCTTTTCAGACAAGCAAACACAAAGGGAATTTGCTATAACCAGACTTGCCTTATAAGAGTTCCTGAAGGAAGCACTAATATGGAAAGATTATATCCAGCCACTAAAAAAGCACACTGAAGTACACAGAGCAGTGACACTGTAAAGCATCCACTTAAGCAAGGCTACGAAATAACCAGGTAACACCATGAAGACAGGATCAAATCCACACATTTCAATACTAACATTAAATGTAAATGGACTAAACATCCGTAAAAGACACAGAGTAGCAATCTGGATAAACAATTAAGACCCATTCATTGGTTTGCTGTTTTCAAGAGACACATCTCACATTCAGTCACACACATATGTTCAAAATAAAGGGATCAAGAAAAATCTACCAAGCAAATGGAAATCAGAAAAAAAATTAGGGGTTGTAATCCTAGTTTTTGACACAACAGACTTTAAAACAAAATGATTTTAAAAAAGACAAAGAAGGGCATTACATGATAATGAAGGGTTCAGTTCAACAAGATCTAACTATCCTAAAGTAGGAAGATAATGCCATCTTCAAATAGAGACAACTTAATTTTGTAGTTTGGATGATTTTTATTTCTCCTGCCTAATTGCTCTGGCTAGGATTTCCAGTGCTCTGTTAAATAAAAGAGAGTGGATATCCTTGTCTTATTCCCAGTCTTAGAGAAAAGGTTCTCAATGTCTCACTGTCGAGTGTGATGTTAGCTATGGTCTTGTCATATACAACCTTTACTGTGTTGAGGTACATTACTTTTACATCTAATTTATTGAGAGCATTTTTCATGAAAGAATATAAAATTTATTCAAATGCCTTTTTTGCATGTATTGAAATGACCATGTGGTTTTTGTCCATTCAGTTAATGTGGAATATAACATTTATAGATTTGCATATATTGAACCATCTTTGCATTGCAGGGATAAATCCCACTTGATTATGGTGAATGACCCTTTTAACATTTGGATGAATTTTGTTTGCTACTATTTTATTAAGAATTATTGCTTCTGTGTTCATCAGGCATGTTGGCCTGTAATGTTATTTTCTTGTAGTGTCCTTGTCTGGCTTTAATATCACAGTAATGCTGTGATAAAAAAAAGTTTGAAAGTGTTCCCATTAGAAGTTTTCTTGGGCCTGTGGGGGGAAAAAAAAAAAAAGGGTTACCTCCTTTTCAAGTTTTGGAAGTTTGAGAAACACTGGTATTAGATCTTTCAGTGTTTTATAGTATTCAGCAGTGACACTGTTATCAGGTCCTGGGCTTTTTTTTTTTTTCTTTTTGGATGGGAGACTTTTTATTACTAACCTCTTTACTCAGAATTGATTTGTTCAGCTTTTCTATTTCTTCATGATTCAGTCTTAGCAGGTTGTATGTGTCTAGAAATTTATTAATTTCTTCTAGGTTATACAATTTATTCATTTATAATTGCCCACCATAGTCTCTTGTGAATCTGTGTAGTTCTATGATATTAGTTGTAATCTTTTGTCTTTCATTTCTGATTTTGAGCCTAAGATTATTTTTTTTTCTCACTCTATGTAAAGGATTGTTATTTTCTTAATCTTTTTTTTTAAAAAAAAGCCTTAGTGTCTTGATCTTTTGTATCATTTTCCCAATCAGCATCATTTCATGAACTTCATTTATTTCTGCTGTAGTCTTTACTATTTCTTTCCTTCTACTAACTATGGGCATAGTGTGTTTTTTTTTAAGTTCCTGGGGTGTAACATTAGCTCATTTATTTCAGATCTTTCTTCTTTTTTGATGTAGTGACACAAACTCCCTCTTAGAACAGCTTGTGCTACATTCCATACTTTTTGGTACATGGTGATCCATTTTTGTTTGTCTAAGATATTTTAAAATTTTCTTTTATACTTAACTTTGGCTCATTAGTTGCTTAAGTGCATATTGTGTAATTTCCACATATTTGTAAATTTTCTAAAATCCTGTCTGTTATTGATATCTAGTTTCATACCATTGTGGAAGGAAATGATACTTGGTATTTCACATTGTGTATATATATATATACTGAAGAGGGTGTATATATATACACACACATGTACAAATATACATATATACACACACATATACATATATATACATGAAGAGGATATATGTATATGTGTATATCACCCTCTTCATGTATATATGTATGTATATGTGTGTGTGTGTATATATGTATATGTGGGTATATATCTGTACCCTCTTCAGAATGTCTTAGCATTTTGTTCACTCTCTGTGTTTCTTTCTTTACAACTAACCACATTTTAAAAATTCCCAATTTTGTAATCCAAATACTTATATCTCTGTCTTTTTAACTTAGTTTTGTTCCACTCCTTGCCTTGTTTTATGCTTATTTATATCACTGTTTAATATTTCTAGCAGTGGCATTTTAGTAAGTATCCTCAAATGATTCTACTGTATCAAATTGAAAGTATCATCCTTAGGCTTCAGAAACTTTCCAAAAATTGTTATAGCTTTATAAATGACATTTTTTTTTAATTACTATTTGTTTGTAGGTTTTGCTTTACTCAGTTTTCTGTTTGTTATAGTTGTCCACACCCAATAAGCAATCTTTGATTGGGTGACTCAGTCTCTTTCTGTTCCTAATCAAGTTACATCTGTTCTTTGTAAAACTTATTTAATAAGTTTTACTTATTTAATAAGTAAAACTCTAATGTAAAACTCATTATCTCTAATGTCCTATTGGAATCATTACAATTTGGAAAGTAGATTTAGATAGTATTAAAAATGTTAATGCCTGGTGGCAAAAAATTAATAAAATTGCTTCTATAACACTATTGAAATTAAAAAACAAAGTTAAAACTTCCAAATACTTGCAGATAAAGCAGTGTAGTTTCTTTTGAATAGTGGGTCAGATTTGATAGATCCAGCTTCCTGCCTATGCATTCATTATTTTTAAAGCTGACATTACTGAACGTGCTCTCTGTAAATGCACAACTTCAGAAGGAAAATCAACATGACAAGAGACAAACATCACCATTAGATTAATATGAGAGGAGTATTGGTATTAAGCAATTCTTGTTTCTGCTAATCTTATTCAGATGAAATGTTCAAATTCCAGCTTTCAAGATTGTAAATTAAAGTTCTACTAACGAAATTCCCTGTTCCTACTTCCTAACCACTCATTTATTCCCCAACCAATTATGATTAAGACTTCATTTCCACAACTCCACTGAAATTATTTTGTGATTGTCATCAATAACCTTTTTTATTGCCAATCCAGTCGTCATTTCTGCATCTTCATTTTAGTTCATCATTCAGTAGTATTTGATATAATTTATCCCATCTTCATTCTGGATGAAAACAATGTTTTTTCTCTTTCCTCACTGGATACTTCTTTACAATTTTCTTTTCTTTCTAATCTCTAAATGTTGGCATTTCCCTGAGCTTTTATATCTACACTCAATTGCTAGGAAATCACAAGTAGTCCCACAGATTTAAATATCATCTATTAATCTAACTTTCTCCACAACTCCAGAATAACTACGTCTACTTAATATTTCTTCTTTAATATGTAATATATGTCAAAATTAACAAGTAAAAACCTTTGTTTTCTTAACTCCTGGTAATTTCCCAGTGTTCTATATCATGAACACAGCCATTCTTGATGAGTCGCTTTCACATACCACGTGAAATCAATCAACACTCCCAGGTCTTTGTATCTAGGCCATTCTCATAGGCTGTGTCACAACCATTTTGGTATAAACATTTTTTCCCATAATATTTGTGGGGTCCAGAGCAAGAAGGAAAACGGTGTCTGCCCACAGAAACACACACACACACACACAATCTATAAATGTAGCTGTAGTCTCAGCCTTAACTGCTTTTCTGTAACAGGATCCATCTGATTCCTCCTCAGGGATTCTTCTGCAACCAGGGAAACAAAGGAGTTGCTTTCATTTTTCTCCTAGCTAAGCTCACTGCTTATGAGGCAGCTGGAGTAAAGGCAAAAATATCCTGGGAAAGGGCAGAGATTTCAAAGTTGTGCCTGAATCCCATGATGCCTGGGTCATCACTGGACCATTTCAAACCTAGACTGGAGATCGACAAAGTCAAACTCTGCAGTAAATCAGGACAGGCTGGTTCCCTTTCTCATACCACATATTATTCAACGTTCCTGTCCCTCACACTATAATATACTCAGCACTTCCCAAAACATCACCACAACAGAAGGGAGAAATGAAGCACCATTTATCTTTGGAACCTAGTTACTTAGGCACTCTCTGTAGGTGACTTGATTTCTTTCCTCTCATCATCTACTTGTGTTCTCAGTATCACTAAATCCTGTAGCCTGATAAGCAAAGTTCTCCTCCAAAGTCCATCTCCAGAATATTTAATTTGCTTGATTAGGTACAAATATTCAACAAACTTTCTTAATAGAATTCTTAACAATTATAATGACATACCTTTGCATTTTTATTTAATATGCTATATAAATTACATTTATGTTTGTGTTTCAGTGTTGATATATATATATGTGAAGCACTCCAATACGTGTGGCCCAGGGTAGTACCCCTGTTCCTACGTCCACATGTCATGGTATTTGTCTCAGATATCATCATCTGGCTCCTTTGTTATTTCATTACCTTTGATCATAATCATGGACTGTCAGCTAATTACATTTCTAAGGAGGTCATATGATATAGTTTAATCTATAGTAGTAATCTGGTTTTTAATATGAAAGAATATCCCTAGAGAAAAACTGAGTTACTCTATCCAGGAAACATACTCCTAAACTCCTCATTGTTTCCAGTTGATCACAAGGGAAAAAGATAACTCACTAAATTCATATAAATTTACCAATTTGCCTTAAAATATAATATATCATTATTTGGACCTTTCCCTGAAGGTGTATTTGTGGAAATAGAAACTGTCTCAAAATTTTTGCAAATTATAGGCTCTATAGATAAGTATAACTTCTTTGGCAAGTGTTGATTATTTTTTTCACTCTCAGTTACCACTTTGATTTTTGAGAACAGGTATTTTAAGATGTTTCAGCTAAAGTGCTGTGCTGTGTTGCAGCATTGAAGGTTAAATGTCAATCACACTGCTTCACAAAAGTGGAAATATAGTTGAAAAATATTTCTTAAAGCTGGACTTCAAATATTTCTTAAAGCTGGACTTCAAATGGTACAAAAACAAAATCTTTGAAAGCTTATTTTTTTTGTGGTTGTTGCTAGTAACTCTTGAGAGCTTTCACTACTACTGTTTAGGCCCTGCCTGCAAAAGAACCAAAATAGTTTGTAGTGGAAAGAAAATTGTATCAGGGAGTCATGCATTTTTTATTATTGAAAGCATACAAAACATCCATTCAGGTTTCATCTTCTTTTTCAACAATTAACAGAATGATTAAAACAAAAACAGATGACTATAATTAGGTTTATTTTTTTTCCCTGTTCTGACATAAAGTTTTAATTCATCTTTTCATGTGTTTCAAAATCACTAAATCCTGTGGCCTGACAAGAAAAGTCTGTGTTGTGTAAATAAAGCATTAGTTCTGACAAATATGCTGAAGTTTAAACTACTGAGTACTTAAGCTTAAATATTCTTGGACTGATCCACAACTTATGCAAAGTTGAGTAAAGCTCCTACATGGAATCTGTCATTTCTAATTCATAGTTTATTACAACTATATTAGTTAAATACATACCAGTGATTTTATTGATTTTATACTATTCAAAAGAGTATCTACTTGTACCAGTGCAGGAAGTTCCTAGCACAAAATGTCACAGAAAAAAGGAAGTGTTCAACTTAATCCATTTTTAAAATTATTAATAATTATATAATATGCATTAATATGTTTTAAGCAAAACTGCAAAGCCCATGTTTTATATGCTTATAGAAGTGCACTTATTTTCAAATGCAAAGATTAAGTTTAGTTTTCTTCTCTGTATAATATAAATATACTAAAATAAACATTTAAATATTTACATTTGCAATTAAAAAATAAAGATTTCACCATATGGCACATATAATTTTTAGAATAATTAAAAAATTTATGATTATATACTTTTGTCCCTTTTTACCAAAATGTTAAATGTGTTACCTTACAGAGACAGACTCCATTTCACAAGCACATTTGGGAATTTCTCAGAATTTTTGGCAATGTAACTAAAATACATTACTCGCTAGATTCACATTTCAGGCTACATTAACTGAAACTGAACTCAGACTAAAATAATGATTATATAGGAAAACCTATCTGAAATAAACCTTACTAATTCACACTTAACAAATAGAAAAGCAGGGTCAATTAAGATTATCATTACATTATGAAAAAATGATTCACCTGGATGATTTTGTAGGCACCATATTTATTTATTTACCACTAAAATATACTTTCTATTCTTATAATGATTATTTCCAAAAAGTCATTACATCTACCAAATAAGAACGATATGCTTCACTCCTAATGAACTAAGCACTTTACATTAACAATATCTAATTTAATCCTCCCATCTACCTCAAGAGGTCAGGACTACTATCCATATTTTACTGGTGAGTACAATACAGGATCGAGATCAACTGATCTGCTAGGTCACATGTCTAGAAAGAAGTTCACCAAGCGGCTAGTACAACTCTGTCACTTCCATCTCTGTTTAGTCTTAATATATCTACTGTTTTGCCTCTTAGTATGATTTTCTGTAGGGATAAAACTTGTCATTCAAGAGACTAAGTTAGATTTAGCATAATGTTAATATCTACATATCTAAATAAATAAAACAAAATTGTGTTAATATTTCTAAATTTTAAATGTAAATTGCTGCATTGTATGTAAAATGTAAATGTAAAATGTATTTTCAGACATAAAAATTAAATACACATATGCTTATAATTAATATTGAACTCAATTATTTTCTGATAGGCAATTTAGTTACAAGCTATGCTAAAGTGGTAGCCTCAAAATTCTGTAATTAATTTGGATTCATATAACAGGCATTTTTAAGCATATATGTCAAATTTAAGCTTCAAAATTAGAAAAGTACAGCAGAACCAGAACTATCATGTTTACAAAATTAGTCTTTTTGGTGTTTCTACTTACATATTCCAAGAAAAACAACTACAGAAACGATTTATATTGCTCTGTTTTATGTTTCTCATAATTATGGGTATCACATATCTTATAAGATAATAATGAAAATGATATGACATAATATAGACAGTACTTAGAACAATGCTGCTGGCATATTGATTGTCCAATAAATATAAGCATTACTGTAACACTTTATGTAAATATTTCTGTCAGGTAATCTTGGTGGTGGTAAGCAGTAAGTAATAATGTTTTCATTTTTATAGAGACTAAAGAAGAAATAGAATCAAATGGAATCATGCTTTTCTTCTTTTTTTTTTTTTTTTTTTTTTTTTTTTTTGAGATGGAGTCTCTCTCTGTCACTCAGGCTGCAGTGCAGTGGGGCAATCTTGGCTTACTGCAAACTCCGCCTCCCGGGTTCACACCGTTCTCCTACCTCAGACTCCGGAGTAGCTGGGAATACAGGCGCCCGCCATCACACTGGCTAATGTTTTGTGTTTTTAGCAGAGACGAGGTTTCACTGTGTTAGCCAGGATGGTCTTTATCTCCTGACCTTGTGATCTGCCCGTCTCGGCCTCCTAAAGTGCTGGGATTACAGGCGTGAGGAATCATGCTTTTATAAGTGTATAAGGACTTAAAAATTTTAATTGGCAATTATTTCAGTTAAAATTGTTACTTTTAGAGGAAAATTATTAAAACAAATTTTTAAATAAATTTTAAACTATAAGTGACTTCTAAATAACATAGCATCAGTTTCAAGTGTTAATGTTATTTTGAATATACACATATTATGAAACTTCAAAATTAATTTGTAACTTTATGATACTTTTAGTTTGTGACATTATATGTGACAGAAGTACTAGAATTATCAGATTAGGTAAAAATAAATTATTTCTTATAAGCCCACTATACAACAAGTGCCAGTCCAGATCTAACTCAATTCAATTCTCTCACCTTCAAAATTATATTTATTTATATATTGTCTTCATTGTCCAAAAAGATAGCAACTAGTCACATTACATTGAACGTGTAAAATCTGGCTTTTTGAAATTAAGAGATGCTATAAGTGTAACCTACCAGATTTTGAGGATGTAATACAAAAAATGTAAAACACCTCTTTAATTATCTTCATATTAATTAATGTTGAAATAGTAATATGTTGGATAGACTGGTTTAAGAACAGATATTAAATTTAATTTTATATGCTTTTATTGGCTAATAGAAATTTTAGATTACATATGCGGCTCACGTTAGGTACTCACATTATATTTCAAGGAACAGTGTTGATTCCCAGATAATGTGTGTGTGTGCATATGTATGCTATTATATGCATATGTGTGCATTCACATAATGGTACTGTACTATAAGAAAAGGCAAGGTATTTCCTGCAATTACATCTATTTCACCTTGCTTACAGTCTGTCTTCTAAAAATATGTTAATATAGACTTCTAAAAATATTTAGATTATATTTTCATAAGCTTTGAATCTTGAGATTTGATTATTCTTTATGTAGCATACCAATGAATATTTTTACTTACGTTTATTTATCTGATGTTTATTTAATTGTTTCCTTCCTGATATATATAATTTAGAAAGAATGTTAACTAAGTATATGTTGCTCAGTGCTGCATAACCAATACCAATATTTAATATAGTCTAGCATATAGGAGACATAGGAGCCATAAATGTATATAAAGTATACAATAAATGGATAAGGCATTATTACATCTATTTCTGGAGAATTATTTTGATGACTATATTGTACTCTGTCTTATAATTTATTTGACTGCTGCTAAACATTGTTAATAATGTTTACAATTATACAGTCATGTTTGTGATATTTATTTTTTATGCATACTTCTATATTCAGATACTATGAATATTTCCACTTATATCTATATATCTCTTTAGGAAAAGTCTATATTACATAAATTGAGAAGTCAATAACCAAGAGACAAATATTGTCAGTTTCTTCCAGAAATATTAAAATCAATATATGTTGCTAATACTGATGCAGTCTTATGTATTTGCCAAATTAGAATATAAATATTTAAGTACACAGAAAAATGAATGAGAGACAGAAAGAGAAAGAGATATCATCATTAATTTGAGGATTTTTTAAAATGTTTTATTTTAATGTATATGTTTGCTATTATATGTAAGGTGAACGTCTTTAGATATGATTGTTATATCTTAAGAATAATAAGAAAATCATATATGTGGTTAGTATAATGGACAATTCAAACTCAACATGACCATGTTAGAATCATCATCTTTTCACCAAATGTGGGTTTTCTGGATCCTTGTAGTTCTACAAATGTGTTGTAAGGTCATCATCAAATAGTTTTATACAGGATGTTTGAAATTTAAATTTGTATTTCCATTATAATTTTAAAATATAACATTACAAAGTACATTAAAATAATAGTAGTTTAGTAACCATAATAATCTAACTAGATTATAACCTTATAAACAAGTTTAACAGGCAATTATAATCTTTATAGCTGATGATTATTTTTATGTTAGAAATATCTTTGCTTCCAAGTACAAATCTATAAAAACAGATATTAACACTAATGCAATGATAAGTGTATATGACTCCTCTACTTTGCTGTGTGTTAATATTGTATACAATGACATCCACAACCTCATTTTGTGTAAACTCTATAAGCAAAGATTTTGTATTATTTTCTCTTACTGATGTGTCTTAAGCACTTAGACTAGAACCTGAAATTTATGGAACACTCAATATCTATTAATTTGAAAGATCCTTAATGATTATAATTTCATCCCACGTGGAGGAAAAAGAGCTGAGCTTTTGTACCCTCACAGCAGTTACAGGTCACTGGTCACTTGGGAGTCAGAGGGAGAAAATGCAGGGGTGCAAGGACAGAATGCTAGACATAAACAACCTTCTCCAGAGAGGTGAGGTGGTGTCCAGCCAATAGCCAATACTCAGTGTTGCAGATGTGCTTTGCTGGGTACTTGGGGGTTGGAGGTGAGAATCCACACACCGCTGCTAGAAAGGACCTGGGTGAGACTTAAACACTTACTACCTTGTGTAGAGTTCTATGGGGAACTTACGAGGAGTCCCCCATTAACCTTGGGTGTTTAAGAAAAGCTATTATAGGCCAGGTGCGGTCGCTCATGCCTGTAATCCCAGCACTTTGGGAGGCAGAGGCGGGCAGATCACAAGGTCAGGAGATCGAGACCATTCTGGCTAACATGGTGAAACCCCGTCTCTACTAAAAATACAAAAAAATTACCCAAGCGTGGTGGTGGGCACCTGTATTCCCAGTTACTTGGGAGGCTGAGGCAAGAGAATGGCATGAACCCGGAAGGCGGAGCTTCCAGTGAGCCGAGATTGTGCCACTGCACTGCAGTCTGGGCAACACAGGGAGACTCTGTCTCAAAAAAAA
>NW_016802953.1:0-16039 GCF_001698545.2 Rhinopithecus bieti | reverse complement strand
AAAAAAAAAAAAAAAAAAAAAAAAAAAGAGAGAGAAAAAGAAAAGCTATTATAGAGAGAGAATATTCTTTATTGAATCTTAAAGGGTGAGTGTATGTAGACCAGTTGACTATCAGTACTTTTTACTTTGTCAGTTTTATAATCTTACCTTCATTTTGCTTTGTAGTTACTGTTGCATTCCCTGAACATTGAACTTGTATTTGATTTTAATATATTCTTTACAGAATCCAGCCCTGTGTGCTCAAATGTGTGTTTAGAGAATTAATGTTAAGCCTTTGATTTTTATCAGTCTTATTCTCCTTTCTTGTATAACAGTCACTGTTCTTTTAAAGCAATTTTAAAATTTTAAAACTATCCTAAGATATTCACATCTTCATAAAGCTGTTTTAATAACCCACTTCTGCTACACTGCCACACTGGCATCAAAAATGCCTCACAATTTTTATCAAAACATTTAAACATTATTCTAAACACATATTCTAGATAAGATACTGTTGCAATTAATTTGCAAAACATATACACTCATGGACATAATAAGTATATTACAATATCAAATGTTAGAAGATATATACATGCATATATAGATAGTTAAATGTAACTTCTGCACAGCAAGATAGACTATCAACAGATTAAATGGACAATATACAGAATGGGAGAAAATATTTGCAGTCTGTGCATCTGACAAAGGTCTAATATCCAGCATCTGTAAGGAACTTAAATAATTAACAAGAGAAAAAACAACCCCATTCAAAAGTGGGCAAAAAAACATGAACAGACATTTTTCAAAAAAAGACAAACAGGCATGTAGCAAGCATATGAAAAAAAAAAAAAAAAAAAAAAAAACAACTCAATATCACTGAACATTAGAAAAGTGCAAATCGAAACCACAATGAGATACCATCTCACACCAGTCAGAATGGCTATTATTAAAAAGTCAAATAATAACGGTTGCCAGCAAGGTTGCAGAGAAAAGGGAACATTGATTTACACTCTGCTGGTGGGATTATGCATCAGTTCAACCACTGGGGAAAGCAATATGACAGTTTTTCAAAAAGCTAAAAGCAGAACTACCATTCGACCCAGAAATCCCATTACTGAGTTATATACCCAGAGGAATATAAGTCATTCTGTCATAAAAACATATTCATGCGAATGTTCATTGTAGTAATATTAAGAATAGCAAACACATGGGATCAATATAAATGCCCACCAGTGACAGATTGGATTTAAAATATATGGTATATATACACCATGGAATACTATACAGACATAAGAAAGAATGAGATCATGTCTTCCTCAGGAATATGGATGGAGTTGTAGGCTATTATCCTTAGCAAACTGATGTAGAAACAGAAAGTCAAATGCCATATTTTCACTTGTAAGTGGGAGGCGAATGATGAAAACTCATGAACTTTAAAGAAGGGAACAACAGACACTGGGGTCTACTTGATGGTGGAAGGTGGGAGGAGGGAGAGGAGCAGAGAAAAATAACTATTGGGTACTGGGCTTGATACTTGAGTAACAAAATAATCTGTACAACAAATGCCTGAGACACAAGTTTGCCTATATAACAAATCTTCACACCTACCTTCAAAATTAAAATAAAAGTTTTAAAAATGATAGAGATATATGTGATGGACTAGAGAAGATAGCCCTCATTTTATATTAAATTTGATGTGTATGATATACAAAATCAACCACAAGAAACAAGAAAATGTGAATTAATCTAGATATTCTTTTAATTGACTAAAATCAGTTAGATTAAAAAAATCCAAGGAAAATATTTAAAAGTATGAAATATTACAAAAGCCCTAAATATGAATAATTTATTTTCAAAGTGATTGATTTTTAATAATCCAATTTTTATTAAAAAGATCAATTATTGAATTAACTTTCTGATTACTTGGATAATTTTTATAAAATTTACGTAAAGGACAATTTTTTTCTGCCAGAAAATTAGCCAGTAAGAGTACAGTTACACCGTGAAAAACTGTTCTTAAATGACGTTACATTTATTATTTAAAATTTCTCAGTATTTTTCCTTTGAGATTATTAACAATTTTTATAAGAGCTAGGATTATATGTAAATGAATACAAATCAAATGAAAAATCTCACCCTAGGTATCGACACATCTAGTAAAAAAGAAAAGAACCCCTAGGTGACATGAATTGATAAATGATATCAACAGATTTAATTCCCATGCTTTTTTTTCTTGACCTTTGGATTCTGTACCCCTGACAAGGTCTCATCTAGTTAAGGCAGAGAAGATGGAGGAGACAATGTTTTGGAAAACAAGGAAAATGGAATTATGTGACTTGGAATGGAAATCAAATTAAATGTGACTTTTAGCCTGAAGTAAAGAAAGATTATATAGAATGCAAAGAAGTGTGGTCACTGCATTTAATGAAAAGATATATTCAGAATTTCATCAAAAATAATGAATAATGTGAGTGTTTAAGGGAGTATAATCAACTCTATAAGCAAAATGTCTATTTAAATATTTGCACAGAAATTATATTTTTTTACTTCATTATTAAATCCTCTGCACTGAAAGTTTCTTGTGACACTACTGTAAAAGATGAAAATATATTTGCAAATATATATATTTCTAAAGCTAAAACTTATTTTATATATCAAATCTTGGCTGACAAATTTTATAGAAGCCATGTGCTAGTTAATTATTTCCACCTGAATGTGTTGTCTTTCACAGTATCGTCTGAGGCCAGATACTTAATAATTATACTTCTCCTGTAAAAGTAATTGCTTGATATTGAGTCAACATATTTAATACAGTTTATTAATTTCAACAGAACTAAAGAGTTTTGATCACAAATACATCAGCAGAAATATAGTGGATATGATACAGAATTACAGACATACTGAATTTGTATTTTTTGTACAGAAAGAAGGAAAAGTAGAAATCTAAAACACACTTCCTAAATATTTCAGAGGATTTATTGTCCTCTACTTTATAGATTTTCTACGTTTAATTGAAATAAATTTGATATAAAATAATAATGTAATATAATGAGATGTTAGGCCCCAGTAATACATCATTAAATCAAAGAGTTAATTTCAAACTCAAACTTTTCTTTCAATATTCATTCATTTAATTATGAATATTTTTTCTAGAAATATTTATCAGGCAGCTAAATACTCTTTCTGGGTGTGTTGTTAGTCCTTGATGATACAATATTGAAAGAGTATATTCTCTGCTCTCAGCAATCATGGGAAAGGATTCAGTAGCTGCAGGTGCAATATTAAATGATAAGTGTTTAATGATATATACACAGAACACCTGGCGGCATATTAGTAAAGCCATTTAGCCAGTCATCTGGTTACCTAAAGAGAAGTTTCATGTGAAGTGATTGACAAGTAAAAGTCAAGAAGAT
Organism: Rhinopithecus bieti; assembly: GCF_001698545.2. Lineage (NCBI taxonomy): Eukaryota > Metazoa > Chordata > Mammalia > Primates > Cercopithecidae > Rhinopithecus > Rhinopithecus bieti. The sequence continues at coordinate 12,647 of NW_016802953.1, read as the reverse complement.
GCAAGTGGGAAAGCATAGGGGTATGTTTCAAAAGGAGAGAAATTATGGAAAACATTCCACACAGAGAAAGGACCCACGTACTAAACAAAACAAAACAAAACAAAAAAAGTGAGAGAGAACAGAGTTTATTAGGAAAAAACTAATCCAGCGTGTGGTGGTCTCAAGAGATATTATGATTTATCAATGAAGGTAAAGAGGCAATAATCATGAAGGATGGCCTTTGTTTGGCTAAGGGATTTTAAATAAATGTTTATTCATTTATTAATGGCATAACTTTGGTCAAGTATTGATTTAATTATTTCTTCTTTATTTTTGGATTATGCTTTTCACAGAACAGGGTTTCCATTCGATTTTTATTTAGTGACTTAAGACCACACATAGATAATTATATCTTTAGCTCAGTGTTTGTGTTGTTGTTGTTATTGTTGTTGTTGTTGTTTTAATCATAAGGTCACTGACATAAGGCAGTTTATTGAATTCTATGCTATGTCACTGTATTTAGACATTCGACCTACAAATGTATGCTGCTCATCCTAAATTCATACAAAGATAAATACACATGATTAACAACAAGGCTTCCAATTTATGTACTTCTGTCTGAATTTGTAATATGAATGATGAACAGCACAGTGGCTAACTACTGCAGAAGCCCTAAGCAATAATGGGATAATTTTAATAGAATACACAGAGATAAGTAGTATTAAATGACTGAGCTATCAACAAAGGCTAAGAGGAGCACTACTTAGCTATCCTAATTCCAAACAGAGAAACATGTGGAATCATTTAATAATAATAAAAATTCGTATTTAAAAATCCTATAATGAAGGTCTGAGTTAAAATAAAATAAAATGTTGCCCTGTCATGCTTAAAAAATATAATTTTATATTTCAGTTTCAGGTCTCTAAAGCAGATTTTTTAAATGCCTTATGTAAATGATACAATCTCTTAACTGCTGTATCAAACAAGCTAGGCATAGTAACTAATAAGTGAAATACCTCTGTGATTCTAAAGGACTTTATGCCGAGCATAGAATTTTAAGTAATCTATGACATTTTGTAAATTAATGGATATCTCTAACTTCCCACTGTGCGCCAAGAACTCTCTTGCTTCCTGTGCAAATTGTATTTGCCACCAAATGACTTATTTTAAAGTAGTTTTGTGTTAGTTATCATTTTTTACTCTGTACGGAATGGGTGATTTTCACAATCTATAAATCTTTTCTTTTTTTAATTATACTTCAAGTTCTAGGGTACATGTGCATAACGTGCAGGTTTGTTACATATGTATACTTGTGCCATGTTGGTGTGCTGCACCCATCAACTCGTCAGCACCCATCAATTTTGAATATTTTAACGCAGAGTTTAGATGTTTAAAATTTGAATACCAGCTGCTTTATATCCAAAGTTGTTTGTGAAATCAAACTCAAATATATGAAAGAAATCATCTGTCCTATTCAAACTAAAGAAAGAGTATATGTCTCAATGCAAAATAGCAAAATCACTGAATGAAGCTTTATGGTAAATTACTTTTTCCTTAAGGAATAAACACTTAAACAAATTAAGTTATATTACAGATATTTATAATATGGCCAGTTCTATATAAAAGTAAATTGTTTTTGTTATCTGTAGTGATAACTAACATACCATACTGAAATTTTACAAATATTATAATTGAGGCCACCCACGGTGGCTCACGCCTGTAATCCTAGCACTTTGGGAAGCCAAGGTAGGTGGATCACCTGAGGTCTGGAGTTCGAGACCAGCCTGACCAACACGGAGAAGCCCCATCACTACTAAAAATACAAAAAAAAGTTAGCTGGATATGGTGGCACTTGCCTGTAATTCCAGCTACTCAGGAGGCTGAGGCAGGGAAATTGCTTGAACCCAGGAGACAGAGGCTGCAGTGAGTCAAGATCACACGACTGCACTTCCAGCCTGGGTGACAGAGTGAGACTCCATCTCAAAAATAATAATTATTATTATAATTGAATTAGTGGTAGAAAATAAAAATAATTATTTCGTGGAAAACTATATATTATAAATAGGAAACAATTGCTTTGTTTGTTTTCTTTAATTTCTTAGATTTATTCCTGTAGCCTAAATTTTGGATTCAGTGTTCAGGTCATATGTTGTTTTATTCAATATAATGGCAAGTTGTGTCATCAAAAAAATCTGAGAATTTCAGTTGGCATTTATCTGTCAAAAATATCAACAAAAGTAAATAATTTTCTTCTATATTACATGTAGCCCAGTAATGATTATATTTCAGATGTACAGGCAGTATCAATTACATGTTGGTCATATGTGTCTTATCACTACATACATAGTTTAAATTCAAGGGCATTCCTTTATTCCTCCTTTATGGTAATCTTTAACTCCAAACAGTATGTTTGCAAGATTCAGCTGAAATCTTGGCTTACTGAGAACTCAAGGCAAAAGTATACAGTAGGTATTGTTACGTCTTCCTGGGTTTTGTAAGTAAGCCATTGCTGTCTTACTGGTTATGCCAGTTCAAACCATCAGTAAACAAACTCACTCTGGTGTTTTCCAGGAAAATTCCAAACTTTATTTATCATTTATTGAATGCTAATGCCTTTATCTTAGGCAAGATTCAAATTCATATACTCCTATCAAAACTTTCCCAGAATTAAAACTAGAGCTCTTTCAGTCTTAAAGTATAAATTATCTGTATCCTATGTAGTGTTATCTTGTTTTCTAAGAAAGTGCTCTCAAGTTAGTTAATTCTTATTTATTTATTCTTTAATTTCAGTTTCTTGATTAAGCACCAGAATCAAGGCTAGTGTGATGCAAGTGAGCTACCTGAAGCACAAAATTTAAGGACATATTCTTACAATCTTACAATCCTAATTAGTTCTTTCCATATTCCAGGCATATACTATTTTTGGAGATAATATACATTTTCATAATAACTATGAGGCATGAGTATCTTATCATCTGCATGTTTTTGATGCCATTACTTGTTCTTTCATGCTTAAAAATATGATTTTATATTTTAGTTTCAGTTAAGTAATATGTCAAAAGTCCTACAACTAACATGCACAGCTGAGAATTTAATACAGGCAGCTTGTTTCCACAATCCAGTATCCTGCCTCTCCTACACATTGTAGGGACAAAAATGTCATATATTTTCCTCAGCTCACTCAAGGTTCATGGCGGAGGCACCTATAATAAAAGACAGCTTAACGAAGGAAAGCATACAAATTTATTTAATATAAATTTCACATGGCACAAAATCCTTCAGGAATGAAGATCCAAGGAAACAGGAACACCTGTGTATTTTTCAGCCTACACCGAAAGAAGCAGATGAAGCAGTAGACAGTCATGCAGACATATGACTGTACAAAACGTGTACAATCTAATAGTAGTAAAAAGGGGAGGGGGAGCTTATCGAGGTCTCTTTGTTCAAATTATTCTCTATGTTCCTGTATTTTTAGAGACAGGGACATTCCTTTTTTCTGAGTATAGTAAGGGTACTTCTTCAATGAAGGTCTTCTGACAGCACAGGAACGTCAGAGGATTTTTTTCATGTCCTGCTTTAGGGCAGACATGAAAAGACATAAAAAGGGAGAAGAAATGAGAGAAACCTTCCTGCTTCTCCTGTTTCCTTAAATACCAAGGTGCCATATATTGGGGTAATGAGTCCTGACTCATCAACACATTATAGCATAAGCTCATAAATATATGTTTAAAACCTGTGTCGTATCTCCATCTGCTGTCTCTTATCCATTGCTTAATCCTCCCCTCATTTTGCATATTTAAATCTTAGCCTATTTGGGAAAATTTACAAAACAACCACAAATTACTGACATTAAACATGTGAAAGGATGATTACAGATTTACATATAACTAAGCCAGAATACTTTGATAATCTATTAATTCAGAGATTATGACATTGGAAAGAGCATATGAAGAAATTAATTCAAATGAAGAATATATCTTCAAATGTATAACTCTCTAAGAAAGGACCAACAATATAATTGTAAGTAATTAAAATACAATTGACTCTTTTACTTATGTTTCTTTGTATTTTATGATTTTTTAAAAAGCCCTCACAATTCAAACTAGTTCACTCCATAGGCATAGACATACGTATGTTTCTGTATGAGAATGTGTATGTAATACTTCAGCTTATATCTAACCTATAAGAAAAATTGAGGAATAAATGTGACTTCACAGATGATTGGAAGTAGGCACTCAAATAATACTGTCCAGACCCTATCACTTTTCATTACCTCTTAGCTAGGCTTTTCTTACCAGTGTCCTTATTTTCAGAAATGCTTCTTTTTGTTTTCTTTTTGAGACAGAGTCTTGGTCTGTCACCCAGGCTGAAGTGCAGCGGCGCGACCTCAGCTGACTGCAAGCTCTGCCTCCCGAGTTCATGCCATTCTCCTGCCTCAGCCCCCATAGTAGCTGGGACTACAGGTGCCAGCTACCATGCCCAGCTAATTTTTTGTATTTTTAGTACAGACGGGGTTTCACCGTGTTAGCCAGGGTGGTCTCGATGTCCTGACCTTGTGATCTGTCCGCCTCGGCCTCCCAAAGTGCTGGGATTACAGGCATGAGCCACTGAGCCCGGCCTCATTTTTTAATGTTAAAAAATGGCCACCTACAATTGCTTACTTTATGGTCTAAAAGCTTATAATTTAAAAAATGAAAATTTTCCATTGATCTGATAGAAAACTTCTGGATATCAAGAATGAAGATCAGTTTGAGATTCATGCCCATTCCTATGCTTTTCATTCAGCATAAGCAAATGTGTTATCCTCATTGGCTATATTTGGTAGATAGAATAATGGTTTCCCAAAGAAATTTATGTTCTAATTTCTGGAATCTGTACATATATTATGTTACATGTGAAAGAGGAAATATAATTGTTTAATTGTGAGACTTTAAAATCCAGATTATCTTGACCTGTCCAAGCCGGCCCAGTGTAATGATGAGGGTCCTTAGAAATGAAAGAGGAAAACAGAAGAGGAAGCCAGAGTAATAAAATGTGATAAGAACTCAACCTGGTATTCTGTCATGACAACATAAAGAGCTAAAGTCTCCAGTGAAATTTGTAAAAATTATTTTTAAAAAATCATTAAAACACTCTAAGCCTTTGGAAATGGTTGTAAGGGTTAAAAGCAAATGAAGAAACAGGTTTCAAGCCAATCTATAAAACATTCAATAGGCCATGCACCGTGGCTCACACCTGTAATCCCAGCACTTTGGTAGGCTGAGGCGGGTGGATTACCTGAGGTCAGGAGTTCGAGACCAGCCGAGCCAAGATGACAAAACCCCGTCTCTACTAAAAATGCAAAAATTAGCCAGGCGTGGTGGTACATGCCTGTAATCCCAGCTACTGGGAAGGTTGAGGCAGGAGAATTGCTTGAACCCAGGAGGTGGGGGTTGCAATGAGCCGAGATCACTCCACTTCACTCCAGCCTGGGAAATAGAGCAAAATTCCATTTCAAAAAGAAAAAAAGAAAAAAACAAACAAAACATTCAGTAAGAAAGATGAAAGTTGGTAGTATTCTAACCAAGACCTCTCTCTCCTCCAGCTCCTGGTTCAGTAAGATAGAGATGCCATCTTAGACTGCTTGCAGCCAGAAACACAGGACTCCCTCTTACCCTAGCTCCCAGTCACAGTGCTTTCTTCCACTGAGGAGCAGAACCTCAGCCATTTGTCATCCTACCCTAAGCTGCCTGTTGCTGAAGCTGTCAGAGGCAAGGGGGTGGATGTGGGGGTTTCCTTCTTCTGCCCAATCTTCATTCTTATAGTGAAGACTCTACCTCGGATGTGGCCCACTGAGAATATTGGGGTTATAATAGGCCTTGCCCAGCTCATGAGATGGTGGTTTTATTCCATGAGAAGTAAGCCAAAAGTTGCCTAAGTAGCTGCCCCTGCCCACTACTCAGGTCCTAGAGTTGAAGGGTGACTCAGAAGAAACACACCCCGCCTCTAGCTCACTAGCCCTAGATCAGATTTTGCCTGGGGCAGGAGAAGAAAATGGCCACAAAATAGTTAACCCTTAAACATTTATGAAAAAAACAAAACAAAACAAAACAAAACTGACTTCATTTGCAAAAGAGCTTAGGAAAATTTAGACCCTTAATCTCTCTCAACAGCTCTGAAGGCTGCTGTAATAGGCATTTGGGAAGAGATCCACATGTCTAAAATAGATACAGCCTATAATTTAAGCCAGCTAGTTTATAGGAAGGAACTGAGGAATAAGAACTGGAAAGAGCTCTGCTAATTTCAGAATATATGAAAGAATAACCTCAGAAAATATCCTTCAAAGAAGCTAAAATTTTATTCGATTAGTTTGTAGAGGAATTTATGTTCCAGACATTGTTAACAACAGTAAAGCAATCCCTGGGCAACTGGTGGAACTTGACAACTTCATGGTGGTTAGGAAAGATAGAAAGAGAACTCTACCACTGTAATCGCAGAATGGCAATGGGCACCACAAAACTATGTCTCCCTGAGGAGAAACATCAGAGGCTTAACACTGAGGGTGGGGTGAAGGCTAGAGTAGAGCAAGCAAAAACTTCACTAAAATAGTTTGGCCAGTCAAATAACAAGGAAATAACAATAAGAAGCATGAGGGGGTCAGGAAAGGGTGTAAAACTTTAACCAGAGTAGCTATAATACAGTTTGAATATATCTTATCTGAAACGCTTAAGATGGAAAGTGTTTTGGATTTTGGAGTATTTGCGCATGTATAATGAGATATCTTGGGGATGGGACCCGAGTCTAAACATAAAATTCACTTATGTTTTATATATGCGTTATACACATAGCCTGAAGATAATTGTATACAAAATTTTAAATAATTTTGTCCACACACAAAAGTTTTACTGTTTTACTCTGACCTATCAAATAAAGTCAGGTGTGTTATTTTCCACTAGTGGTACGGTGGGAGTGAAAAACATCAGATTTTGGAACATTTTCAATTTTGAATTTTTGGATTAGGAATACTCAACCTGTACCAAATTTCCAACAAGAAATTACAAGGCATGCAAATAAACAGGAAAGCAAGATCACACAATTAAATAAGAACAGTTAACAGAAACTCCTTGTTGGAGTAACCAGATGTTAGATTTCAAAGTAACCATATAAATATGTTTACATAACTAAAGATAAGTATGATTAAATAAATAAATGAAGATATGATAATAATGTAAAAAATGGAAAGTATCAATACAAAAGATATATTAAAAATAAAATTAAAATGGAAATATTAGGGCTGAAAGATACAATAACTGAAATTTTAAAATATTCACTCAGAGGAACTCAGTGAATAATAAGGAAAGGAAAAAAAAAATAGTGAACTTGAACAAAGATCAATAGAGATTATGCAGGCTGATTTACTGAGAAAAAAATGAAAAATAAGCAGAGCCTCAGAAAAATATAGGACAGCTTTAACTGTACAAACATACATGCAATGGGAGTACCAAAATGAGAGACAAGATAAAGGATGTATTAAAAGTATTCAAAAACATGACTGCAAGCTTTCAAAATTTACTTAAAAAATAAGTCTACACATCCAAAGAGCTCAATGAACTTCAAGTAGACACATACAATCTTCAACAAAACACCAGGAAAAGAAATAAAAGAACTTCTAAAAATAATTACATCATGATGAAATAGAGTGTATCCCAGGGATGCAAAGATTATCTAACATCTGATAATCAGTCAATATATCTCATCAACATAAAAAAAATTATCTCAATAGACAGAGGAAAAAGCATTTGACAAAACTGACCCAAACGAGCAATAAAAGAATTCCTCAATCTGATAAAGAGCCTCTATGAAAAACCAACAGCTTATATAAACCATATGCTTTCTAAGATCAAGAACCACACAAGGATGTCTACTTTGATGACTTCTGTCTTAACATTGTACCTGAGATTTTATCCAAGGCAGTTAGGCAAGAAAAAAAAATAAAAGGAGACAGGGCAGGAAAATAAAATACAAGAAAAACTATCGCTATACATGGATGACTTCAACTTTTATATAGACAATTCTAAGAAACCTGCCAAAATGTATAGAACTTTGAATGCATACAAAAGTTTGCAAGATACAGAATAAATACACAAAGATCAATGGTACTTTTTATATACTTGCAATGAATAATCAAAAAAAAAGTTTAGAAGACAATTCCACTCACAGTAGCATAAAAATAAATGCAGTAAGTCTACAATTAATGTAGTCAATAGGTTATCAGCAACTGTGACATTAAGCAAATAATAATAATAATAATAATGAAACCAATTTTACCACAAGAAAATTAATGTAAACAAGAGGTAAGATCATACAAGAGGTAAATCACAGCAACATCATCAAAATTCTAAATAAAGAAAAAAAACACTTCTAATATTAATCATTCTAATAAATGTGAGCCATAGCTGCATTTAAGAAAGGTTAATAGAAACAAGTAATAATTTTTTACTCAATTTTTGGTGACTTAGTGGGTGATGGTGGACATAGCGCTGTGAGTTAAATTAAGGAATAAATGTTTGCAAAGTGAAAATTGTAAGGAGTACCTCTTAACACCATGCAGGTCAAAAACAAACAGTAACAAATGTGGCAGTCTTGCTGAGCACTTAGGTACCACACCGTTCATTGTCATGTATTTGTATAATTTTCACTAACTTTACACACTTCTATATTACAATAATTTTTATTCATTCATGCATGCATTTTTCAACCTACTTATTTCAGTTCAAAGTCACTAAGGACCAGAGCCTAACCCAGCAGTTCAATGCACAAACTGGTTGCCAACCCTGGACAGGATGCCATTTTATCACAGAGTGCACTCTTACATATATCTTACACTCACTCATTCTGAGACAATTTAGACATGTCAATAAGCCTAAGGGCACATCTTTGGGATGTGAAAGGAAACTAGATAAACTTTAAAAACCTCATGCAGGCATGGGGAGAACATGCAAACTCCACACAGTGACTTCTACGAAAAATCAATTTTTTTTCTTTTCAACATTATAACAAAGTGATGCTAAATAATGTTATTCAAGGATCTGCTATGCTAAAGAATAATTTTAATAAAAGTGTTAAAGTTAATATTATAAAAAGTATAAAACATTCAAAAAATAAAGAATATCTAAATAAATAAAAATGTTCAATAGCATTTCAGAGGAACTAGAAAGCCATAACAATCCCATAAAAAAAGAAAAAAGTAAGAAGACTGATACTTCCCTATTTCAAAACTTATTTACAAAACAACCTTAATCAAGAAAGTGTTTTACTGGCACAAGGATAGACACGTAGCCCAATGGTAGAAAACTGGGAGTCCAAAAATAAATTTATACATATAGGTCAAATGATTTTATTGACACAAGATTGTAAAGACCATTCAATGTGAAAGGAAGTGTGTTGACAAGAAACGCTACTGTGGCAACTAGATCTCCACAAGCAAAAAAAAAAAGAAAAACAAACAAACAAACAAACAACAAAAAAACCAAAAACCTTGGGCTCTCATACTGTACATGAAAATTAACTCCAAATGGTTCACAAACCTAAATGTAATATCTAAAGCTGTAAATCTCTTAGAAGAAAACATAGGGATACAGCTTCATGATCCTGTATTTAACAAAAAATTATTAAATAGGATAGCAAAGGCACAAACAACAAAAGAAAAGATCAGTAAACTGGATAATATCAAAATTACAAACTATGTGCCACAAAGGACACCATGAATAAAGTAAAATGACAAGCCACAATGTGGAATATAAATATAAATATAATAGGATAATAAAGAAAATCTCACTGCTTCTCATTTCTTGTTTGTGTGAAAACCTTATGATGAACTTTATACTTTGGTGTAGAGAGGTTTGGCAGGTCAAATTAAAAACTTCTTTAAAAGCTGATTCTGACAACTGGGTACTGGACATGGAATATTAGATTTTGCATAACATTTTAATGTTGCTTTGAAAATAATGAACTGGTTATCTTTGTCAATTGATAGCATTATAGTATAACAAAAAAAAAAAAAAAACCTTGGATTGAATGTGTTTCTATATTACGTTCCAACATGAAAAAAGCTATTATTCATTTTGAAGTGTTTCTAAATTGCATTTTAGGTTTTGATCTGCTATGTGGAAGTTAATTCCCAGATAACAACTCTGAAAATTTCCCAAAGTACTTTTGTAACAAAGTAATATAGAGCATATGAGGAAGATTTATGATGCTTTAGAAATATGGATTTCTACCTACAGAAGTATAAAGAATAGATTATTAAATAGAGTAAATTTGTTTTTCTTTTTAACTTGTGACATATTCAAATGAAATCTCTTTGAATATGATGTTATACTGTGACCTCCTTTTATATAGTGAATTAACTTGAGTGTACAATCACTTTTGTTCTTCTCCGTGGTAATTACATTTATTTGAACTGAGTCTTTATGGTCCACACTTCTTTCAGGCTATCTTTGATTTTTCCTAGCTTGAGTTGGTGCTGTACCTGAGAGGCTAACAACAGCTGCTAAGGGTCAAGAAGCAATCCACCATGGGCTGAGATTCCATGTAAGTTACCAAATCTTCCAAAAATGCAAGGCCCTGGCTGTTCATTATCTCGAATATTTTTCAGAGTTGCATTTGCTATGAACAATCTTAAGGAATAAATTTATGTCTTCCCCTGGACAGAAAGTAGGCTTGGTTCTGCTCATGGTAAAAGCAGAGTGTCCCCCAAGTACACTGTTACTTTCTTTTAATAAAACTTACTGCCTGTAGAACCTTTGAGCAACCTCAGTGGGAATTGAATTGGAATAAAGGAAACTGACACAAACAATATGAAGACATGGCCACTGAATAATAAAGTTGTTTGTCTCTATCCCATAGACTAGTGTCTTCTGCTAGCAGCCATGAAGTAGTTACAGGTTGTCTTACTAACCTGTAAGTCGAGTAAACCATTAGACTATACTATTCACAATCTTCATCTTAAGGAGTTTCAATATAGTGTTCTACTGCTCCAATACTGGAACCCAAAGCAAAATAATAATAACAAGTGAATGGAATTTAGTGGCTAAGAATATACGTGGCAGAAATACACCTTTGCTATCCCAATGATGCCTGTTTGGTGTGATTGTTTTTTATTCCTACCCAATTTTGTTATACTTTTAATTTGTTGTTCTGGATACAAGAACCACTGGGGAAACTGGAGACTGATTAAAGTCTGCTTTAGTCATGACTAAATTCTTGATTTAGTGATTCTTGTTTCTCAAGCTTTGCAAGCTTTTGGACTATCCCAATTTCCTTCACTTTATATAGAATTGACATCCACAATTTAAATATTTTTATTAGGCCCAATAATTTTTATTTTCCCATAGACTGCAGATCAGTCCAACACTCTTGAATCAGAAAGCCTAGAATTGTAGAACCCATTGATATTATATCATTTTTAAAATTAAGATGTAATTGACCACTATTTATGTTGGGTTTGTCATGGTTTCCTTTTGATTCTCTTTAGCTGTGCTCCTCTACACCACTATTCCAAATGTGGTACATAATAAATACTGTTAATTATCCTAACATCATCAAGAAGTGATTTCCAAATATTTCCTTGGCTTTTCCATAGTTCATTTGGTTAATGTTTATGCAATCCTCCCTTAAAACATAGAGCTAAATTCAACCATTAACCAAGTATTTCCTGAGATCATAAGCTATAGAACATAAGAATAAAATTTTGCATTATTCTTGAGAAGATTCTAGTCAGTCCTTTGATGAAAACTCGTGTCTCCCAAAACGAAGCAATAAATATGAAGAAGGAAACATAGATGTAGAATAGCTGAAAAGAAGACAGATGACTATCTAATGTAAAGACACTGGTGTGTACAAACATCATGAATGAGAATAAAATATATTTGACTCTAAGGAACACAGTGGTAATAATACATGTTGATAGAACAACAGAGAGTGGGAGAGAGAAATATATAGATATAAGGACTACGAGTTTCTAACAGACACAATAAAAGAACAATCCACACACCCACATCCTATTTACCACTTTTCTGATATGTGTGGTTTGCAGAAGATGCTAAATAGTAGTGTGTCCTTGTACATCTGTAGATGGAGTTCTTGATTACAGGGCAGTTGTCTGGGTGGCCTAGGACTGACCCAGTTCTACCTTTCTCATCTGTAGTTCTCAATCATAATTGTAGAATGTGCTAGCAATGTAACATTCCTATAGGAAATATCTGGCTTGGAAAGCTCAGGCTCTGTTCCAGTTTCCACCTAGAAGTATTCTTCAACCCTGCAACCCACTTGTCTTGTAGCTCCAGGCTACAAATCTCAGGGCAGACAGCATTCTGGGATGTCTCAGCTGCAGTGCAAGCGGTGCGCATGCGGATGAAACTCCATCTGCCTGAAGTAGCTTTTTGCGTCTTGGGGGACTGGCTCACAATGAACCTTAAGCTTATGTTCTCTGTTGTGTTCTACCTGTAAGTAAGAAATCTGCTTCATTTAACTTGTGTGTATGGATATTCTGTCTCACCGGACACAAACAAGTTAGTAACCAGTGCTCAGTGAGCCTGCTTCATGCTGATCTATAACAATTAATGTGGGGGTGGGCGGAGCAAGATGGCCGAATACGAACAGCTCCAGTCTCCAACTCCCAGGGCGAG
>NW_016802952.1:91604-106477 GCF_001698545.2 Rhinopithecus bieti | reverse complement strand
ACTTGACTGAATCACAAAGGCATAAGCCTAAGTGGAAGAAACCAAAGATTTCTCACAAGGTTACACACTGCATTCTTCCATTTACATGACATTCTCAGGAAGACAGATAGTGACCATAAATAAATCAGTGATTCGCCAGAGATTAGGGGTAGAAGGAAGATATGACTACAAACGGATTACTCAGGAAAATTTTTTGTAGTGATGAAACTGTTCTATATTATGAAAATACTGGTAGTTTTAGTTTTAATTTTATTTTTTATTTCAGCAGTTTTAAAAATTGCTTTTAAAAATACTAGCTCGCCGGACATGGTGGCTCACACCTGTAATCCCAGCACTTTGGGAGGCCAAAAGGTGAATCACCTGAGGTCAGCAGTTCGAGACCAGCCTGTCCAGCATGGTGAAACCCTGTCTCTACTAAAATACAAAATTAGCTGGGTGTGGTGGTGCATGCCTGTAATCCCAGCTACTCGGGAGGCTGAGGCAGGAGAATTGCTTGACTCTGGGAGGTGGAGGTTGCAGGGAGACATGATCGTGCCATTGCACTCCAGCCTGGGAAACAAGAGCAAAACTCCATCTCAAATAAATAAATAAATAAATAAATAAATAAATAAATAAATAAATAAAATAAAATAAAATAAAATAAAAATACTAGCCCTAGAGCAGTGGTTTGAAAAGTGTGATCTTCAGAGCAGCAACATCAGGGTTTCTAGGATGTGTTATATTTTCAGGTCCCATCTAGACATCCTGAATTAGAAACTAATTCTAACTCTAGACCCCCACATAGGAATACGTTTTAACAAACTCTCCAGGTGATTCTGATGCTCACCAAAATGTAAGAAGCTCTTTCTAAGGAAAGGTTTCTCCACCTTGGTACTATTAACATTTTGGGCCAGATAGCTATTTGTCTTGGAGAACTATCTTGTGCATTGCAGAAGGGTTAATAGCATCCCCAGCTCTACCTACTAGATGACAGTAGAAATCCATCACCTGTCATGACAATCAAAAATATCTCCACATATTGTCAAATGTGCCCTAGAAAGCACAGTCTCCCCTGGTTAAAAACCATGGCCCTAAATTAAAACCCCATTTACAAAAGTGAGCATTTTCTTTCTACCTTGATGCACATCCATTTTCTTCATTAACTTCCCACTTCCAAGTTTCTTCTCCTCTGAGCTAAAATACATATGAGACATTAATTGTTCTATACCATAGTAAATTTCAGTTTCATGAGCAAATAATAAGCTCTGTTAGGAGTGGATGTTAATTAAATGGAAGCTATAATCAGAGTTTATCTCCCAGTTATTTATAGTAGGTGTTCTGTCAGTGAAAAATTTAAGAGTTAGATCCATGATGGCAGAGGATGACTTTTAAAAGCCTGGAAATACAACTCTTGGGTTTGGGGATTTTTCCTGTGCTTTCAGGGAGAAAAGCATGCTGCATAAACTCTATGTATCCCAAAATATTGCTGGTTACTCTCACTTTGCAGGATACAGTTATTCACTAAGATAAATTCAGGTATATATTTCCAAAGCCTGCTCTACTTAAAAGTTGTATTCAAATTGACACCACTCTGGCTAACCAATCTTCCGAGGACAAGCTTTCAGCTGCCTCTTAATCTTGTCCTCTCATTCAGCCTACATTTTGCCATTTTATTGGCACAAAGATCATAAGATACTTTGTCAAGTGCCCTGGTAACATAAAGGTACAGTACATCTATTGTTAGGCATTCTTTATCAATATCATAAGCATATTAATAGTGAAAAGAGAATAGTTTGATGTGACTTACCCTGCACTTATGTCTATTCATCCTCTAATTCCTAACAGAAAATCCTCATTTTTAATGTGCCTCATAATTAATGTGCATTCTCATAAAGTCAAAAATTTTATAAGTTCATGGCAATGTTTCCCCCAAAGGACTTCAAAATATGTGCTTCCCTACCTGCAATTACTTTAGTCACCCTGAAACTCATCAAATAATGTCCAAGGTTGGTGCTGAAATTTCCAGCTTAGCCATCTCAAGCCTGTCCAAATTTTCTATAATCACTAGTGAAGCCTTTCTGGTCACCAAAAGAAGACTCCCCAAATGCTCTTGTATTGACTCGCTATCTGCAACTTTCAAAAGATATTCCTTTATGTTTTCATGGTCCTAGGCAAACTCTGGGTCTAAGGGTGATACATTTTCTTTACCCTATGAACCTATGTACATGGACATATATCTTAATCATTCTCCCCAAAAGAATTCCTTTCTTCCTTCAGCTAAAGGACATGTCATCCTTCCTTTTCTTTCCATATTTCTTTGTTTCTCTTATGATTGCCAGATTTATAATTATTTTTTAGCTTATTCTACTCTTCCCACATTTCTAAGCAAATCTAAGTCTTGCAGTCACTGTGTCCCGTATGTATTTCAGATAACCTTTTTAACTTCTAATTCATAAAAATTCCATGGGGTTACTTCTCTCTACCTCAATCTAAGAAATTGACCTAGACTCTATATAATTAAGGCTAGTATTCTTTATATGTTCCTTGATATATTACATTAAAGTCTTGGTCCCTGAAATGCCCAACTATTAAGTCCATTGGAGCAAAAGAGGTAACAACTCCTTTTAAAGAAAATGGAAACAAACATATTAGTTTTAATAATTTTATAAAAATATTTGACATTAACATTTGAATTTTGTCTGAAGATATACTCAAAAATGTTTACAGCAATACGGCAATTTCTTTTTTTCAGATGGGATTGAAAGTTTGTTCATTCATCTAGCAAATCTTTATTTGCATTCCTCCTAAGGTGCACTAAGCACAGCATTAAGTGATTGTAATATAACAATGCACAAGGCACTGGCGCAGCCCTTGGGACACAGAGAAATAAATAGGCAGAAGCAATTTGCTGTGGCAAATGTTATTAAAGATAAAGTGCAGGATGCCAAAGAAGCACAGAGGAAACACATCTCATTTGAATGAAGGTGATGGTGTTGCAGGCAAAATAAACATTGAGCAGGAAAGTGTCTTAGAGGAGTAGAATCTCTAGAATAAGGGCTAAGACGATGAGCAGGTATCAGAAACATGAGATAACAACAGGAAGGCAGGCAGGCAAAATGTTCCATGGCCACATAAAACACACGCAGTCCTAGAAGGAAGGGAGGAGGGAGGAGAGCAAGAAAGTTCAGGAGAACAGAATATCCTATCTGACTGGAGGACTGAGTAAACTGCAGAACAGTGATTCATGAAGAGGGAAGAAAAGAAAGATTCAGATAAGGAAGGAATTTTTATTTTATCCTGAGAACATATTTTTAGAGGGACAGTGACACAATTGCACAAAGATTCCTTTCATTGCAAGAGGAATGATAGAAATCAAACTGAATTGTAGGTAGGCTGGACGCAAGGAGGCCTCTTAGGAAACTGTGGCAGGAACCCAGGTAAGCAATGAAAGCAGCCTGGACTAATTGAGCAGCCACATTAACAGAGACAAGTGGATGGATTCTATTGTGAGGAAGGTATGTCAATGGGACTTTGTCAGGGGCTATAGGTGGGGAGAGACAAGACTATCAGTCACTAATGGCACCTTAGTTTCTGACTGAAACAACCTGGTGAAGACAGATGCCATTCACTAAGAATGAAAATACCAAAGAGAAAGAGATAAGTCACAGAAGATCATTATTAGTTTCTAAAGAGGTAAAGAGGGACATTATTTTTCACTCAGTATCTATTTCTATAAACATGATAATTATATTGGCAAGGTTGTTGTAAGAACCAAAATGAGAATACATTTAGGAAAATCACATGACACAGTGCCTTAATGGCTTACATAAAATTCTTGTTAATGTCTTAGAATAATTACTTTGATATCTGTAAAAAACATACTTTGGCCAAATGTTTGTTTTATAATGCTTAGCATTTTTTAAGATTTCAGGACTATTTCAAATACATCTAAACAATTTGAATTTAAGTATCTACAAAAGAAAGTATTTTCCCACCTATAAACCTTTTTAAAATACAAAATTTCTTATCAAGGATCTTTAAAATGAAGGTATGGAGTTATCTACTTTGTTCCAGGAGATGCATGGGGATATTATAAATCAGAGGTGAATAAAAGAATCCTGTTGTCAAATAAAAGACAAACAGATGTCAAATAAAAAACAAACAGATAAAAAATAAATGTGATTATAGGCATATGCACTGGTTGGTGCAGAAGCACAGAAAAGGACCACCTATTCCTATCTGGGAAGGGTGTGGGTGGTCAGCCAGGACCTACCAGGGGACGTGGCATTTACCTGAGTTGAGTCATGAAGGACAAGCGGAGGTTTGCTGGATGAGGAAGAAGGGAATGGGTATACCAGTGAAACAAAAGATAATTCCAAAAGTGAGACAAAATGAAATAACCTTTACTTTGGTGGAGATGAAAAATGGTGAGAGAAATAGAAAAAATTAATAAATAAAAAGGTGTTATTAAGAATTCCAAGTACAAATAATGAAACATGAAATCCACTTGTGGCAAATTAAATGTGTAAAAATAATTCGAGCTTGATATACATAAAACATAAGGAAAACAGTAAAGAACGTCAAAATGTACCAGATTTTAAAAATTGTGAGAAAATAAAAATTACTTTTGAAAAAAACAACAATACACTGGTCAAGTAGAAACAGAAGACTAAGGAAATACCTAAGCAATAATATAGAAAAAGATTGAAGAACCAGATATATCCATAGACCTATAGAGAAGAAAATAAATATATATATATATATATGCTCATACACTTACATATACACATTCACTTAGAGACTTTATTTTGTATCAGCTTTTATTCTGTCCTAGAGTTTATTCAAATCTCAGCAGAGAGTTAAGAAAGGATTTTATTTGCAATTCCATTTATCATATTCCTTATTTTATTTGGATTAGTATAGGCTACACTGAGTTTTCAAGTGAATATCGAATCTCTGTAATTTTTAAAAGAATGTACTCTCTGTTTGTAAATACAATGTTGTAGGATAAATATACTAATGCTGGTCCTTCAGAAAGAAATTTAAAATGTACCAAAATCTAAAAATACACTTACTTGAAAACCAAATGAATCCACTAAGTGTATTTACTCTCCCACCAACCCACTCCCATTTGTCTCACGTAAAGCCCTTTTTTATCATATAAAATAGCATGGTTGCATTATATATATTCTACTATATCCCATAAAATGGTGCATGTGAAATTATTTTAAAAGAACACCTCTGAGCTGCTGTATTCAAGAAAGCCAAGAAATAATAGTATTTATATTTCTTTCCAGCCTAGGAAATCTATTTCCAACCTAGAATGTATTTATTATAGGAAGCAATTCCTTTTCCCTCCAAAAGTAAAATTAATGTTTATATGTCACTTAGTATGTACCAAGATTGTCCTAGGTACATTATATCTAACAACTCACAAAATACTCACAAACAGCCCTGAACCATAGTTATTAAAAGAATTTAAAATACTTCCATGAACTATAGCACTACAGAAAATGCAGCACATGAAAATACAGTAAGAGCACTGCATAACACATCATACACAGTAAAATACTTTGGAATAAATGAATGAATCCATTAGAAAATATTTGAAGACTTTCTACAGGCCAGACACTGTTCTATTAAACAAGACATACAAATGTTGCTACATTTATAATGCTTGTGAGGGGTGAGGGAAAATACATAGTACTTAAAAGTAAATAAATTATTTGGTATATTAGAAGATAATTTTGCTATGAAAAATAAACAGGGGAAGATAAAGGGAGGTGGAACAAGATGGTGAAATAGAAGGGTCTGCCAATCATCCCTCCTGCAAGGACACCAATTTAACAACTATCTATGCGCATACACACAAAGCACCTTCATAAGAGTCAAAAACCAGGGGACCACTGACAGTACCTGTTTTTTGTTTGTCTGTTTGTTTTTGTTTTTCTTGAGACAGAGTCTTGCTCTGTTGCCCAGACTGGAGTGCAGTGGTGCGATCTCGGCTCACTGCAAGCTCCGCCTCCCAGGTTCACGCTATTCTCCTGCCTCAGTCTCCCGAGTAGCTGGGACAACAGGCACCTGCCACCACGCCCAGCTAATTTTTTTTTATTTTTAGTAGAGACGAGGTTTCACCGTATTATCCAGGACGGTCTCGATCTCCTGACCTCGTGATCTGCCCGCCTTGGCCTCCCAAAGTGCTGGGATTACAGGCGTGAGCCACCACGCCCAGCCACAGTACCTGATTTTAACTTCATATTGCTGAAACAGACACTGAAAAGGTAGAAAAACAGTCTTGAATCACTGACACTACCCTTCTCCCATCCCCTGATAGCAGTGCCAGAGTGGTCCAGAGAGGTTTCTGTGCACTGAGGCAGGGAAAGCACAGCAATTTGAGGGATTGAACTCAGTAAAATGTCCTGTTAAAACAGAAATGAAAAGTGGACCAAACTCAGCTTATGCCCACCTATGGAAGGAGCCCTAGCTGGGGTGAAATTTTTAATCCCAGTGGCGAGTACTTGAGTTTCCACAAGCATCACCACCATGGGCTAATGTGCTCTGGAGCTCTAAATAAACTTGAAAGGCAGTCTAGGCTGCAACACCTAGATGAGCCCTAGTGATAAATTGGGCCAAGAGCCAGAGGACAGGAGGACACATGACATTCTGAGACATCAGTCAGGGAGGCTGAGGGAATGTTAGCACCACCCCTCTCCTAACCCCAGGCTGAACAGCTCATGGCTCCAAAAGAGACCCATTCCTTCTGCTTGTAGAGAGGAGTGGGAATAGTGGGGAGGACTTTGCCTTGTATCCCGAAATACCAGCTCAGCCACAGCAGGATAGGGTACCAGTCAGAGTCAAGAGGCCTCCTCTCCATGCCCAAACTGCTAGATAATACTCCTAGACACACCCTGGGCCAGAAGGAAACCTGCTACCTTAAACGGAAGGACTGAGTCTTGACACCATTCATTGCCTGCTAACTGAAGAGCCCTTGGGCCCTGAATAACCAGCAGCAATACCCAGGTATTATGTTGAGGGACTTGAGTGAGATTCTGAGATTTACTGACCTCAGGTGAGACTCATCACATTCCCAGCTGTGGTGGCTATGGGAAAAGACCCCTTCTACTTAATAAAAGTGGAGGGAAAAATAAAGGGAACTTTGTCTTGAACCTTAGGTACCAGCTTGGCCATAGGGCGGTAGAGCACCAAGTGGATTCTTGGGATCTCCAATTTTAAGACTTCGCCTTTGTATGACATTTCTGGACCTGCCCTGGTCCAGAGGAGTACCCACTGCCCTGAAGGGTGCGTCCCAGGCCAGGCAAAATTCACCAAAAGCAGACTAAAGAGCCCTTGGGCCTTAAAAGAACATCAGTGGTAGTCTGGCAGTATTCCCTATGGGCCTGTGGAAGTGGTGGCCGCAGGCTGAGGTTCCTCCGTCTTTGCAAAGGGGAGGGAAGAGTGGGAAAGACTGTATCTGGTGGTTTGACCGCCAGCCCAGCCGCAGTGCAGTAGAACACCAGATAGGTTTCTAAGGTTTTTTATTCTACTCCCTGTCTCCCGGACAGTACCTCTGGACTCACCCAGGACCTGGGTGAATTTGTGACCCTGAAGGAAAGGACACAAGCCTGGCTGGCTTTGTCACCTGCTGATTGTAAAATCTCATACCCCTGAGCAAACATAGGCAGCAGCCAGGGAGTTGGTTTGAGCAAGGCTTGGGCAAGACCCAATGCTGTGCTGGCTTCAGGTCTAACCTAGCACAGTCACAATGGTGGTGGTCACAAGGTTGCTTGTGACACTACACCCCCAGCTTCAGGTAGCTCAGAGCAAAGAAAGAAACTCCATTTGTTTGGGAGAAAGTAAGGGAAGAGAACAAGAGTCTGTGGCTGTTAATTCTGCGAATTCTCCCAGATCTTGTCCAAGACCATCAAGGTGGTACTTCTAAGCATCTGCAAGAACCACAGGTTTACCAGTTTTGGGGTGACCCTTAAGGTAGATACAGCTTAGATTACAATACCCAAGTCCTTTTGAATATCTGGGAAAGTCTTCCCAAGAAGGGCAGGCACAAACAAGCCCGGACAGTGACGACTACAATAAATACTTAACTCTTCAATGTCCAGACACAGACAAACATCTACAAGCATTAAGACACTCCAGGAAAACATGACCTCACCAAATAAGGCAACAGGGACTAATTTTGGAAACACAGAGATATGTGACTTTTCAGACAGAGAATTCCAAATAGCTATTTTGAGATGAATTCAGAATAACATGGAGAAGGAATGCCTCCAGCTTTGTTCACTTTGCTTAGGATTGTCTTGGCTATTTGGGCTCTTTTTGGTTTCATATAAATTTTAAAATAGTTTTTTTCTAGTATTGTGAAGAATGTCAATGGTAGTTTGCTAAAAACAGAATTGAATCTATAAATTCCTTTGGGCAGTATGGCCATTTTAACAATATTGATTCTTCCTATCTATGAGCATGTAATGTTTTTCTATTTGTGTCATCCCTGATTTCTTTGAATAGTGTTCTATAGTTCTCATGGTAAAGATCTTTCACCTCCCTGATTAGCTGTATTCCTACGTATTTTATTATTTTTGTGCAAACTGTAAACAGGATTGCATTCCTGATTTGGCTCTTGGATTCACTGTGGTTGGTGTATAGAAATGCTAGTGATTTTTCTAGGTTGATTTTGTAACAGATGTTCACTTTTACCACTGTTATTCAGCATAGTAGTGGAAGTCCTAGCTAGAGCAATCAGACAAAGAAATAATAAAGTGCATCCAAATTGGAAAGAAAGAAATCAAATTATCCTTATTTGCAGATGATATGATATTATATTTGGAAAAACCTGAAGACTCCACCAGAAAACTGACACAAGTATCAGTTTATGAGAATTAATCAACAAATTCAGGAAAGTTGCAGGATACAAAATGAACATATAAAAATCAGTAGCATTTCTATACAGCAACAGCAAACAATCTGAAAAAGAAATCCTAAAAGTAGTCTCATTTAAAATGCCACAAATAAAATTAAATACTTAGGAATTAAGCAAAGAAGTGAATGATATCTACAGGCAAAACTAAAAATCACTGTTAAAAGAAATTGAAGAGGATACCAAAAACTGAAAATATATTCCATGTTCATGAATTGGGAGAATTGATATTGTTAAAATTTCCATACTACCCAATGCAATCTACAGATTTAATTCAATCCCTGTCAAAATACCAAGGACTTTCTTCACAGAAATAGGGGGAAAAAATCCTAAAATTTATATGGAACCACAAAAGGCCCAGAATAGCCAAAACTATCCTGAGTAAAAGAATAAAACTGGAGGAATCACATTACCTAACTTCAAATTATACTACAGAGCTATATTAAATAAAAAACCATGGTTCTGGCATAAAAACAGACACACAGACCAATGGAATAGAATAGAGAGCTCAGAAACAGATCCATACACCTATAGTAAATTCATTTTCTTTTTCTTTTAAGTTCTGGGGTACATGTACAGGATGTGTAGGTTTGTGTGCCATGGAGGTTTGCTGCACCTATCAACCCACCACCTAGGTAATAAGCCCAACATGCATTAGCTATTTTTCCTGATGCCTTCTCTCCTCCCACCCTAGCCCCAACAGACCCTTGTATGTGTAGTTTCCCTCCCTGTGCCCATGTATTCTCATTGTTCAGCTCCCACTTTTAAGTGAGAACATATGGTGTTTGGGTTTTTTTTTTTTTTTTCCTGCGTTAGTTTGTTGATGATAATGGCTTCCAGCTCCATTCATGTCCCTGCAAAAGACATGATCTTGTCACTTTTTGTGGCTGCATAGTATTCCATGGTGTGGTGTATATGTACCACATTTTCTTTATCCAGTCTATCGTTGATAGGCATTTGGGTTGATCCCATGTTTTTGCCATTGTAAATAGTGCTGCAATGAACATCCGAGTGTGTGTTTCTTTGTAATGGAATGATTTATATTCCTTTGGGTACATCCCTAGTAATGGGATTGCTGGGTCAAATGGTATTTCTGGTTTAGATCTCTGAGGAATCACCACACCGCCTTCCACAATGGTTGAACTAATTTACATTCTCACCAACAATGTAAAATCATTCTTATTTCTCCGCAACCTCGCAAACATCTGTTGTTTAGTAAATTCATTTTCAACAAAGGTGCCAAGAATGTGCATTGGGGAAAAGAGTGTCTCTTTAATAAATGGTGATTGGAAAACTGGATATCTCTATGCAGAAGAATGGAACTAGACCCTTGTCTCTCACCATATACAAAAATTAAATTAAATGGACTACAAATTTAAATCTAAGACCTTGAACTATAAAACTACTACAAGAAAACATTAGTGGAAATCTCCAGGACATTGGTCTGGGCAAAAATGTCTTGGGTAATACCCCATAAGCACAGGCAACCAAAGCAAAAGTTAACAAATGGGATTACATGTAGTTGAAAAGCTTCTGCACAGCACAGAAAACAATCAACAAAGAGAAGAGATAACCCACAGAATGAGGGACAATATTTGCAAACTACCAATCTAACAAAGGATTCATATTCAAAATCTATAAAGAGCTCTAACAACTCTATAGGAAAGAAATCAAATAATTTTAAAATGGGCAAAAGACCTGACTAGACATTTCTCAAAAGAAGACATACAAATGGCAAACAGGCATATGATCAACATCAACATCACTGATCATAAGAGAACTGCAAAGCAAAACCACAATGAGATATTGTCTTACTCCAGTTAAAATGGCTTATATCCAATGACAGGCAATAACAAAGGCTGGTGAGGATGTGGAGAACAAAGGCTGAAGGGATGTGAGGATGTGTATGCTCTTGGTGGGAGTGTAAATTAGTACAACCACTATGGAGAACAATTTGGAGGTTTCTCAAAAAACTAAAAATAGTGTTACCATTTAATCTAGTAATCCCACTGCTGGGTATATACCCAACATAAAGGAAATCGGTAAGTATATCAAAGAGATATCTCCATTCTCATGTTTGTTCCAGCACTGTTCACAACAGCCAAAATTTGGAAGCAACCTAAGTGCTCATCAACATGTGACTGGATAAAGAAAATATGGTACATATATACAATTGAGTATGATTCAGCCATAAAAATGAATGAGATTCTGTCATTTGCAACAACATGGATGGAACTGGAGATCATTATATTAACCGAAATAAGCCAAGCACACAAAGACAAAAATCACATGTTCTCACTTTCATGTGTGATTTAAAAATCAAAATAATTGAAGTCATAGAGATAGTTGAAGAAGGATGGTTACCAGAGGCTGGGAAGGGTAGCGGGCAGTTGAATCAGGGGAAGGTGGGGATGGTTAATGGGTACAAAAAAAATAGTTGGAAAGGATGAATAAGATTTACTATTTGATAATACAACAGGGTGACTATAGTCAATAATAATTTAATTGAACATTTTTAAATAACTAAAAGAGTATAATTGAACTTTTTTAACAAAAGATAAATACTTGAGGGATGGATACTTCATATTCCACGATGTGATTATTACACATTGCATGCCTGTACCAAAACATCTCATGTACTATGTAACCACAGAAATTAAAAATAAATGTACTACTATGTAGCCACAGAAATTAAAAATAAATAATTTTTGGCCTGGCACAGTGGCTCACACCTGTAATCCCAGCACTTTGGGAGGCCAAGGTGGGTGGATTACGAGGTTAGACCATCCTGGCTAACACAGTGAAACCCTGTCTGTACTAAAAATACAAAAAATTAGCCAGGCGTGGTGGTGAGTGCCTGTAGTCCCAGCTACTTGGAAGGCAGAGGCAGGAGAATGGTGTGAACCCGGGAAGTGGAGCTTGCAGTGAGCTGAGATTGCACCATTGCACTCCAGCCTGGGCTACAGTGTGAGACTCTGTCTCAAAATAAATAAATAAATAAATAAATAAATAACTTTTTAAAAAAGATCAGGAGTGGGGTCAGTGCAGGGACCAGGTTATGATTTTAAATATGGTGGTCAGGCTGGGCCTCATTAAGAAGGTTACATTCGTGCAATCACCGTAAAGGAATGAGAGAGATAACTCTTCAGCCATCTGGCTGCTCTATTGAAAATCAATGACAGTGAGTGTATTAATCTCCTAGGGCTTTCATAATAAAGTAACACAAACTGGGCGGCTTAAAACAATAGAAATTCATTCTCTCATAGTTCTAGAGACTAGAAGTACAAAATCAGTGTTGGTAAGGACACTCTCTCTGCAAACTCAAGAAGATTTATCCTTGACTCTTCTAGATAATGGTGGCTAGTGGCAGTCCTTGGCAATCCTTCGCTTATAGTAGATAGAGGTTCGTTTCACTTCCATTCTCCCACAGCTTTCTCACCCTCTGTGTGTCTCTGTATCTCTGCTTACTCATCTTATAAGGACACCAGCCATTGGATTATAACCCATTTTAATCCAGTAAGACCTCATCTTAATTAATTATCTTGGCAAAGACCCTATTTCCAAATAAGGTCACATTCTGAGGTTCCAGGTGGATATGAGCTTTTTTTCCAGGGGGGGAACACGATTCAGCCCAGTATAGTAAGTCAGGGATATAAGCAAGAAGACCTGTTAGGAAGTGATTACAATAATTCATTAGTAAAAATTAATGGTGCTTGAAAATGGTTAGCAGTAGAGGTGGTAAGAAATGTTAGATTTTTATTCTATCTTAAAGGTAAACTAACAAGATTTATGAGTAGATTAAAAGTAAAATGTGGAAGAGAAAAGTCAATGATCAGTTCAAACTTTTGGCCTGAAAAATCTAGAAGGAATGAATTGC
This sequence comes from Rhinopithecus bieti, assembly GCF_001698545.2. Classification (NCBI taxonomy): domain Eukaryota; kingdom Metazoa; phylum Chordata; class Mammalia; order Primates; family Cercopithecidae; genus Rhinopithecus; species Rhinopithecus bieti. The sequence goes on along the minus strand of NW_016802952.1, from coordinate 93,692 downwards.
CATCAACTGAGCAAAACACACAAACAAACAAAACTGCTAACAAATCATGTTTCAGTATCTCTGTTGTAAGAATTAGAAGGGGGAGGTTCCAAGATGGCCAAATAGGAACAGCTCTAGTCAGCAGCTCCCAGAGTGAGCAACGCAGAAGACAGGCAATTTCTGCATTTCCAATTGAGGTACCAGGCTCATCTCACTGGGGCTTGTCAGACAGTGGGTGCAGGACAGTGGGTGCAGCCCACGGACCGTGAGCCAAAGCAGGGCAAGGCATCACCTCACCTGGGAAGCACAAGGGGTAAGGGAATTCCCTTTCCTAGCCAAGGGAAGTCGTGGCAGATGGCACCTGGAAAATTGGGTCACTCCCACCCTAATACTGTGCTTTTCCAACGGTCTTTGCAAACAGCACACCAGGAGATTATATCCCGTGCCTGGCTCGGAGGGTCTCCCACGTCCATGGAGCCTCACTCACTGGTAGCACAGCAGTCTGAGATTGAACTGCAAGGTGGAAGTGAGGCTGGAGGAGGGGCATCCGCCACTGCTGAAGCTTGAGTAGGTAAACAAAGTGGCCAGGAAGCTCAAACTAGGCGGAGCCCACCACAGCTCAAGGAGGCCTGCCTGCCTCTGTAGATTCCACCTCTGGCGGCAGGGAATAGCTGAACAAAAGGCAGCAGAAACTTCTGCACACTTAAACATTCCTGTCTGCCAGCTTTGAAGAGAGTAGTGGTTCTCCCAGCACGGAGTTTGAGATCTGAGAATGGACAGACTGCCTCCTCAAGTGGGTCCCTGACCCCTGAGTAGCCTAACTGGGAGGCACCTCTCAGTAGAGGCCGACCAACACCTCATATGGCCGGGTGCCCCTCTGAGATGAAGCTTCCAGAGGAATGATCAGGCAGCAACATTGGCCATTCTGCAATATCTGCAGTTCTGCAACCTGCACTGGTGATACCCAGGCAAACAGGGTCTGGAGTGGACCTCCAGCAAACTCCAACAGACCTACAGCTGAGGGACATGACTGTTAGAAGGAAAACTAACAAATAGAAAGGACATCCACAGCAAAACCCAATCTGTATGTCACCATCAGCAAAGACCAAAGTAGATAAAACCACAAAGATGGAGAGAAACCAGAGCAGAAAAGAAGAAAATTCTAAAAATCGGAGTGCCTCTTCTCCTCCAAAGGAACACAGCTCCTCGCCAGCAACGGAGCAAAGCTAAATGAAGAATGACTTTGACGAGTTGACAGAAGAAGGCTTCAGAAGATTGGTAATAACAAATTTCTCCAAGCTAAAGGAGGATGTTCGATCCCATCGCAAAGAAGCTAAAAACCTTCAGACAAGATTAGATGAATGACTAACTAGAATAAATAGTGTAGAGAAGACATTGAGTGACCTGATGGAGCTGAAAACCATGGCACGAGAACTATATGACACATGCACAAGCTTCAGTAGCCAATTGGATCAACTGGAAGAAAGGGTATCAGTGATTGAAGATCAAATGAATGAAATGAAGTGAGAAGAGAAGTTAAGAGAAAAAAGAGTAACAAAAAATGAACAAAGCCTCCAAGAAATATGGGACTATGTGAAAAGACCAAATCTACGTCTGGCTGGTGTACCTGAAAGTGACACGGAGAAGGGAACCAAGTTGGAAAACACTCTTCAGGATATTATCCAGGAGAATTTCCCCAACCTATCAAGGCAGGCCAACATTCAAATTCAGGAAATACAGAGAATGTCACAAAGACATTCCTTGAGAAGAGCAACTGCAAGACACATAAGTTCAGATTCACCAAAGTTGAAATGAAGGAAAAAATGTTAAGGGCAGCCAGAGAGAAAGGTCGGCTTACCCACAAAGGGAAGCCCATCAGACTATCAGTGGATCTCTCAGCAGAAACTCTACAAGCCAGAATAGAGTGGGGGCCAATATTCAACATTCTTAAAGAAAAGAATTTTCAATCCAGAATTTCATATCCCATCAAACTAAGTTTCATAAGTGAAGGAGAAATAAAATCCTTTACAAACAAGCAAATGCTAAGAGATTTTGTCACCACCAGGCCTGCCTTACAAGAGCTCCTGAAGGAAGCACTAAACATGGAAA
>NW_016802952.1:84952-88636 GCF_001698545.2 Rhinopithecus bieti | reverse complement strand
TGATTAAAACACCAAAAGCAATGGCAACAAAAGCCAAAATTGACAAATGGGATCTAATTAAACTAAAGAGCTTCTGCACGGCAAAAGAAACTACCATCAGAGTGAATACACAACCTACAGAATGGGAGAAAATTTTTGCAATTTACTCATCTGACAAAGGGCTAATATCCAGAATCTACAAAGAACTTAAACAAATTTACAAGAAAAAAATCAAACAACCCCATCAAAAAGTGGCGAAGGATATGAACAGATACTTCTCAAAAGAAGACATTTATGCAGCCAACAGACACATGAAAAAAATGCTCATCATCACTGGCCATCAGAGAAATGCAAATTAAAACCACAATGAGATACCATCTCACACCAGTTAGAATGGCGATCATTAAAGTCAGGAAACAACAGTTGCTGGAGAGGATGTGGAGAAACAGGAACACTTTTACACTGTTGGTGGGACTGTAAACTAGTTCAACCATTATGGAAGAGAGTGTGCCGATTCCTCAAGGATCTAGAACTAGAAACGTCATTTGACTCAGCCATCCCATTACTGGGTATATACCCAAAGGATTATAAATCATGCTGCTATAAGGACACATGCACATGTATGTTCATTGTGGCACTATTCACAATAGCAAAGACTTGGAACCAACCCAAAAGTCCATCAATGATAGACTAGATTAAGAAAATATGGCACATATACACCATAGAAAACTATGCAGCCATAAAAAAGGATGAGTTCATGTCCTTTATAGGGTCATGGATGAAGCTGGAGACCATCATTCTGAGCAAATGGTCACAAGGACAGAAAATCAAACACTGCATGTTCTCACTCATAGGTGAGAATTGAACAATGAGAACACCTGGACAGAGGGTGGGGAAAATCACACACCGGGGCCTGTTGTGTGTTGGGAGGCTAGGGGATGGATAGCATTAGGAGATATACCTAATGTAAATGATGAGTTAATGGGTGCAGCACACCAACATGGCACATGTATACATAGGTAACAAACCTGCACATTGTGCATGTGTACCCTAGAACTTAAAGTATAATAATTTAAAAAATAATTAGGAACAGGGAGGTTAGAAGTTGGGTTTTACATATATAAAGTTTAAGATGCTTATTCAACATCTCAGTGAAAACATCAATTAGGCAGCTGGATATACAAATATGAAGTGGGGAGAGATCTGGGCAAATCTGGAGTTGGGGAAGACCTGGGACAGAGTTGAAAATTTGGGAGTTACTGGCTAGCATTTAAATAAATGAGACATTTAAAACAATAAATAGAGATCACCATTCAGAATGTGAGCAGGTGAGTTACTGGGCAATAAGAAAATGAATAAGACAGAGAGAGCGGGAAGAAGCAATTCTCAAGCAATGAGTAAAGCATGCTACCAAAAACCTAATGGCAAAAGCAACACTTCTTAACTAATGTGTCAACAAACATGTATGACGTTAAGAAATTTTTGGTATTTAGAAGTAATGAAAACAAGAAATTCTTGCAAATAGTAAGAAGAACCCTTCAATAATAAAAGGACCAACTGCTGAGAGGGAGTTAGGAAAGAGGATGGAACATGCAAAAGAGTATTTTGGTCTTTAGACAGGGGAATATTAGAGAGAGCTCACACTGAAAGAGCAACCATTCTTTTGGCATAATAAACAAAGGATGCTTCCTGATTCCTTAGTAACAACTGGAAATGGATATTATAACAATATTTATAGTATTCATGGTTTTTATATTTAATATATGCTTAAACTAATTACAGAGTAAATGTACTATCACTCATTTGTCCGTTGGGAAGTGCAGTATTTCTTGTTTCATCATAAAGCTTCAAATTAAAAATATCTCATAGACAGATAATCATAAATATACATTAAAGTACACTTATATCTAATAGATGCTGCCTAACAAACATAGTCACAATCTTGACATCACTACCAGTAATTGCCTCATACTTATACCATATGCTGCCACAATGGAAAGCACTTTGGAAATATATATTAAGAACTTTAAAATGCTCATTTAAAAAAATTTTTTTGAGATGGGGTCTTGGGGGTCCTGTTATGTTTCCCAGGCTGGTCTCAAACTAAGCTCAAGCAATTCTTCCACCTCATTCTCTTGAATAAATGGGATTACAGGCATCTGCCACTTCACCCAGCTCTGACAAATTTTAGTCTAGTAATTTTATTTCAGGAAATATATCCTAAGAATGAATGCCAACACACATCAAAAAAAAAAAAAATTCAAGGATGCTCACATTACATAATATTAGAAAATTACAGTATCTTCATACACTGGAATATATTAGGTAATGTGTTAAATGGTATTGATCAGAGATATCAATACGGGAGGATAAATTGTTATTAAGTATTGTTAGAAACAAAAGAAGTTATCAGTCAGTAAATTCACAGTAGAATATAGTAATAAGTGTAACCCTATGCAAAATCAGATGAAACAGGAAAAACTCAACAGAAAATTTACAGTGTTATAATTATAGAAGTGAGGTTTGCCAATACCTCTGTGGGAGTTTAACCTAGCAGGGCTAAGATGTAAGCAAAATGGAGTTGAAAATGTACCTTTTCTGTTGTCCTAAGATCAGTTCCTTCTCTTTATGCCATCTATATTTTGATAAAATTCCATATGTAAATCTGGTAATTGTTAACTAGAAGTAAAGCAAAATGTCCTGGTTAGTTTCATCTTAGGGAAAGTTCTGAGAGGGGCCCACTGAATTAGTCAAGTAAAAGGTTCTAAATGACAAAGAGAATAAATTTGGGTTTTATATTTCAGGAATTTCACTGCAGCTGGATGCTTGGGAATGTCTTAGGTATGGTAGACCCGTTGTTCCTATTGCTGAATTTGGTGATAACCTGTATAAACAAAAGGAGTTTTGTGCATTCATAAAATGTATTATACTCTTCTGCATCATTACCAGAAAGAGACTTTTAGCTGGAAAACCCAAAGCTCATTTTCCTGATGGCCTGGGTAAATTGGCTTGGGATTGAATCAAGTGCAGCAGCGTGCCATTTAGATTGCTCACTCTGTTGCTTGCTAATACTCAGAAGGGGCAACTCTGCTCAAAGTAGGTTGTGCGCATTAAATCAGGAACCAACAGATTATGTAAGCGTTAAACATGTTAATGAAGAATTTGCAATAAACCTGGAAAATGCTTATATTAAAAGCAGGAAAATTTTATATATTCAGTAGTATCTCAATAATATATAAAATTATGAATGAGAAAAAACGTTAAGAGTAGTTCTATCTAGAGCAGCCATGTAAGGATTTTGTTTTCTTACTTTATATTTAAAAAATATATATTAAGAGTGCATAGTACTTGTACAAATAGGGAGTATGGAGAGTTTCTGGGACTCAGAGTGAGTAATAGCCAGTAAGTAGTTTCCCTTAACAAGGCTCATTTCTTTCTGACTGTGCTTTATCACTATTAAACACTAAACTAATTGAGGTCCACAACAAAGAAAATGAATAACAAATTAGTGAATTGTTCTTCTGCTTATATTTCATTCCCCAAATGCCTAATCAACCTTACTAAAAGTAGTTTTTTTTATTAAAAGTAAGCAAAAAGCTAATTTGTAAATTTTATTATTGTCCTTCCTTCATACAAATGTTTCCTGGCCCATGGGAAACTATGACTTGAGTTTTTCTTCTTCCTTTCTTAATCTTTGCTCACTGT
>NW_016802952.1:63793-84936 GCF_001698545.2 Rhinopithecus bieti | reverse complement strand
TTTTTTTTATTAAAAGTAAGCAAAAGCTAATTTGTAAATTTTATTATTGTCCTTCCTTCATACAAATGTTTCCTGGCCCATGGGAAACTATGACTTGAGTTTTTCTTCTTCCTTTCTTAATCTTTGCTCACTGTGAACCTCTCATTTCAAGTAGAAGACATGATATAGAACTCTCTAAAATTTCATTCAGAACGTAGAAAGATACTACCACCTGCCTTTCCCTATGTTCATAGATACCCAGCCAACAAAGAAGCAGAGGATGACCACCACTGACACTATCAACCAGAACATACATGTGTGCTCCAGAATCCACTCTATCTCTAATGACTTGGAGCTGCATACTTTTGAAATGTATATGATTCTCAAAGATACACTGTTGTATCTCCACTGTTTCTTTCATAAACCAAGAGACATTTAATTATAAACAAGAGTCAACAGACCCAATTCACTTCCCTTTGAGCAATCAAGTCCTCAGATGTAGAAGCCACAGGGCATGTTGTGCCAACCTCTTTCTGCTCATGTCTCTACACTGTAGAATTAAGCTATGTATCCATTATCAATTGCCCTGTGGGCATTCATTGACTGATATTTTGAAATGTTTTCTAAATCACCTGATTAAAATTGGTTTCTGAGCCCATCAGCATATATCATTAGGTTCCTGAACTTATTCCAAGAACAGTTGTGGCACAGACATCCTGAACAGTCTTCCTGTGTGGGGTCTAAAAAGAGAACACTTTCTGAGTCACCCATTACTTCTAGTGCTCAAAGGTAAGGTTAATTAGGAGCCACAGAACTGGTAAAGTCAAAGGTCCTTTAAAAAGGTGATTAATTACTAAAAACTCTCGAACCCTTTATCACATCCTCAAAGTAGTAGAATGTGAAAATTTTTTATAGGAACAAAGATATTATGTTGACCTGGAGACCTGGAAGAAGGCAACTTCTGAGATAGAATAAAATCCTGAGAAGCAGAAACTGAAGGATCATCATGTATAATCAAAAATCTACAGCAAATTAAAACTTACATTTGGGCTTTTACTCTTTCTTAAAACTACTAAGCAAGAGAGCACTCTCAGATGACTAGTTCTGTGTAAAGGTGTCTTCATTATTTCTTTATTTGAATATTCTCTGACAACATGTATCTACAGTTTCACATATTTTTTCCATATTCAAATCTTCCTTGATACTTTATACTACTCCCAAAAGATGAAATGGAGAACTTAGAAACTTTTACTCCAATCTTCTACTGTAGAGTTCAGCATTGAGTAAGGATGAGGAAGAGGAAATAAATGGTATTATTGTCAGCCCAGAAGACACTGCAGGAGTATCACATTTTATCAAGACTACCCTATCTTTATAGTCCTGGAACCTGAAAATCCACCTAGGCAATTAACCTTACAATGTTCTTCTGCATCTCCTTAGCATATTTCTAATTCTTTAAGAATTTCTTTTTATCCATTGCTAAGGAATCTCCCTTAAAGCTTTCCTTATTTGAACATGGTCATGGATTTAGGAAAAATAAAAGCATCAACTCATTTATGGGAAAGATTTTAGACTTTGCTTTTCCCTGAAGAAACTTTATTAGCCATAAAACATGATCAAAAGCTTTAAAAATATCTAAATCCACCTAATAATAAAGAATTTTGTATTGGCACACTCTGAGAGCCTTGTTTATCCCACAAATAAAGCTATTCATTTTGTGCTTTTGTTTCCCAGTATCTCATTAACTTATCTTGCACAAGCACATCTAAAATAATCTCTTCTGCTCTTTCTTTACAATTCAAAATTATCCCTGATAATGGCTTTTAAATGCCCATATCAGGGATCCACCATACTTTGCGATCAAAGGGAAATATTGAAAATACAAATTGGTCTCAGGAAGTACCAGGAAAATAATCTCTCCCCTGTGTTTACCATTATGCTACACAATATAAAATGCACAGCATGCCTCCTATCCTCAAGGAACTTGTATTACCACCTAACTGAGGAGAAAAGATACATATAAAACAACAGTGAGCAATACAAATAGCATAGACTAAAATTCTGTTGATACACTATTGATATTATACTGGATAATATCATGATTCAGAGAAGAAAGCCAGTGTGTATCAGAGTCCACAATAAATTTCAAGAAACTAAATGTGCCTCAAGAGAGCTAATATGTGGACAGAGTGACTCAAGACATAGGGACCCATCTCAGAGAGGACCAACAGTGTGTTTGTGGAACACATTGTTGTATCTCCGCTGTTTATTTCATAAGCCAAGAGATGTTTAATTAAAAACAAGAGTCTTTGAATTAGATGAAATAGGATGATCATAAAACTTATCATTCAACAGAACACTTTTGAGAGTGAAAGGGAAAGCTATTAATAATTACACTGGGATAAAATGTATAATGTATAAACTGGGATTATTCCTGAGAGAACTGAGACGTGGTCATCTCAACATTGAACACTTATTTTCTACTCTTTTTTCTTTCATGGGTATTATGGGTATTTGTGAGATTGTGAAGTATTTTAAATGTTGTGGGAGAAAATAATCATCAAGAAAATATCTGAGATTTTTCTGCTCAGAGCCAAGGGTACTAGGGAAAGTCCAGGAGTACCTTGAAACAGATAAACGCAAAAATAGAAAGCTCAGTATTCCCATTACTATTATTGTATAACAAATTTCCCTAAAACTTAATGGCTTTAAAAAAAAACATTTTATTATGCTCATGTATTTGATGGGTCAGAAAATTTAGAAAGGGTAATGGAAGGATGGCTCATCTCTGCTCCACAGTGACACTGGTCTCAACTGGGAAGATTTAAAGGCTACATGTTGGGGTCATCTAAAGGCCTGTTCACTCACATACATCTACTCTGGGATGACATGAAGACTAGGACTGCTGACCAGAGCACCAGCATGTGACCTGTCATATCTGTGGCTTTGCTTCCTCATGGCATGATGGTCCCAGGGTAATTAGATTTCCTATGTGGCAGCTCAGGGCTCAAAACAGGAGTACCCCAGAGAACAAAGCAAAAGCTACATCATCTATTGACTCACTCTTGTAAATCACACAGCTTCACCTCCATCATACTCTATTGTTCAAAGAAGCCATAGGCCCACTCAGATACAAGGGGTGATGTCATAGAGAAAATAATAACCCACCTCTCAATGGGTTAAGTGACAAAGAATTTTGAGGCCATATTTTAATATCAATGAACACAAGTTTGATGATTATTTTCTCCCACAACATTTAAAATATTTCACAATCTCACAAATACCCATAATACCCATGAAAGAAAAAAGAGTAGAAAATAAGTGTTCAATGTTGAGATGACTACATATCTCAGTTCTCTCAGGAATAATCCCAGTTTATACATTATACATTTTATCCCAATGTAATTATTAATAGCTTTCCCCTTCATTCTCAAAAGTGTCCTGTTGAATAAGTTTTATGATCATCCTATTTGATTTAATTCAAAGACCTATCTCTACATAAAAAGGGAAAGTAACACCCTCACCTCTCTCCAAAATAATTCATCTTAATCTAAAATATCCAAATTAATCAACTATATCACATATTCCAAATGCATTTGCTTTTTGAGCAACATGCCAGTTACCTTATCAGTATGTGAAGACACCAACCAGTAGTCAATAGTAAGAACAAGGCAGAACCGGGAAAACATGACTTCAAGATTCCCCCTTAATTTAGGTCCTACCTCTGGTAACAGGGCAGTGTATAAATCCAGTTTTGTTTGTTCATGTAAGAAGTCATTACCTTCAGTGTTAGTTTTGTAGAGTTCTAAATGTAGCAGAGAAGCAGCTCTCCATGCTTTCATAAACCTTTTAGTGTCAAAACACCAAAAAGGGCTATATAAATAAACTGCATATAAAAAAAAACAGCTTCAAAGGCATATTTTCCTACTTCAGTTTGAGAATGAATAGATAAAAGAAAAGTCAAACATGCTTTTAAATAGTCTTTGAAAAGACTGGAATTTTTTTGTTGCAACTTTTTTAAGCAAAGGGATTTATTTCCCCAAATGGAGCTTTTGTCCCACTTGGACACATTGTACAAGTCAGACTATGTCCTAACACTAAATTGCATGCATTTACAATTCAGTTAGCACTTTCTCTTAGATGTAAGGGCATTTTCCTTGGATTTCTAACAGAGCTTGCTGTCAAACTCTAACATTTAAAAACGTTCAGCAAAGAAAGGTGAAAGGAACTTGGTTTGCATTTAAGAAAAATTTATCATATTAACTATGGATGCTTAACATCAGGCCATAAAATTCTTGTCATGCTGTCAGTGGGGCTTTCTCCCCTTATTTGTGCCTGCATTGCTAGAACTAGGAGTTTTCTACCAAAAGATCCATTTAGGGATTTTCCATTAGGAGATTATTAACTACTCTTCTAATAGATTAAATTCATAAGATTCCATTTATATTGAGAGCAGGGGAACATTATATGGGCTCTACTTCCCTTAATCTGATTTTATTGTTCTTATGTTAGAAGGACCTCAGTCCACACATACTAATTTCTGGATATAGTTGTCAAGAGTTTAAATACTAGTAAGGAGTTATTTCAAACATCCTTAGTTAAAGTTCCAGAACGTACCATATCCCACATGACAACTTTAATTTCACCTGTAAGTCTATTCCAGTTATGGTTCTGTGCCTGGAGTCCCCAAGTCCATCCCCAGATTTGGTGATGTGCTAGGCAGACTCACAGAACTCACAGTTATGATGTACTACAACCAAAGGGTACAAGCAAAAACAGTAAAGGGAAAAAGTACATGGGACAGAGTCTAAGGAAAACCAAGTACACATTTTTAAGAATCTTGTCCCTGTAGACTTACATAAGGCAACTTAAATTTCTTCAGCATTGAACTGTGACACTTGTAAAATGTTGCCTCCTAGGACATCTCTTTAGAGACTTAGTGCCCAAGGTTTTACTGGGTGCTGGCCATATAAGAATCTCTGCCTAAGACATACCTAAATTCCAGATTCTCAGAATGAAAGCAGGTGCTTAACATAAGCCACATTGTTTGCACAAATAGTTTAGGCACGATAAACTACTCTTATAAGTCAGAGAATGGTGGGAAACATGCCCAAAATCTAAGCACCCAGATGTCAGCCAAGGGCCAACCCTGCAACTAGGCCTTTCTAAAAATGGTCTCAGCCCAGCTATGTTAGCTCTTTCCTGTGCAGGTTCCCTGCCACCTGAGATCTAGATGAGTTTGACTTGAACCCCTTTCCCAATCTCATACACTCTGGAGGATTAAGCCCTCTTAAATTTTTTTAAACTTCCTGGGGCCATGTCTTAAGGTCTTTAGCTGGATTTTTCAGGTTGGGTTTTTTTTTTTTTTTTTTTGGCCTCAGCTGCCTGACCTCACCTACTTGGTAAACAAAGAAAGGCAGTCTTGTGCACCTTCTTTTATCAGTATTCAAAGCACAATGATGGCAGTGACAAGTACACAAGAGCCTCCTCAGATTTGTGACAGTACTGTTCATTTCCACTAGCACTTTTCGAGAGCTACTATCCCTCATCACTTTCTACTCTTGCTTCTAGCAGTGCTTTTCCCATTGAAATAGAGGTGCCAAGCCAGACAGGATGATTTTAAGATTCAAACCATGCCCAAGTGATTCCCATCAGTGAACCAATAACCATACTATATATACTGGTTTGTTTATGTAATTCCCTAAAATTATGTATCTAAAACAAGGAAACTTCACCTATTTAATGTTACTTATGAGCCCTTATGTATTGTCCTTCCCTTATAAGTTCTGATCAGCCTCTCAGAATGTGAAAAAAGATTGGAATATTTTAATACATTCTACATAAAATTATCCTTCAAGGAATTTCATAGATGCTCCTAAATTTGAAAGCAAGAAATGAACCTTTCATAGAACTCTGTGCCACTGTAAAGAAAAATTCAGCATTAAGTTTTCTGCCCTGTGAAGCACTATTTGACATTGTAATTTTGCAGAAATACAACATTTAGGAATATCTACATCAGTGTGGCTCAAAATTCCATCCTTGCCATGTTAGGTCTTTGTAACACATCTCTGATTCCTCTCATTTTCATGAAACTCTGGTTGTGCTTTAGAAACTGTTTCCCCCATAGATCATTTTTAATTCAATTTAAATTAAGCAAATGCTCACTTGAGCAGCTAAAGTTCTCTTAAGGACACTTAAATTAACGATAATTATTTAAACATTCATATTCTCATATGCAGTTCTCCTGATTTACTCTCTAATCAACATAATTCAAAATTATATCCATGGAGAGAGTTAATTCACATATTTTATAGGGGAAAAATGTATTTATTTTGAGGGTTATTATTTTAAAGGAAAATGAAGCAATTTTAATTGACTTGTGAATTCATCACCTCTCTATCATTCAGTTGCAAGATAGTCTGTGCAACCTTAGGTAAAATGTTAGAACCTAAGATCCTTGCTGAAACAAAGCATATTAATGTAGAGCCTCTTGATAAAGTCTCATAAATGCCACATTCAAAGTCTTGGGTTTTTCTTTGAACTCTGTCTCCACATGTCCAGTCTTAATCTATAAAGAAGAATCATAAATATTAAATAAGAATATCTATGTAAGCTGTGAATGCATTCTGCAAACTGTAGCAGGTAACACAGTCATCAGACTAATATTACAAGACAAAAATTTAAGGTCAACAAATCTTTATGATCCTTTCAGGTTTCCATTAGCCTTATCAGCATCTTGCATTAGATTAATCTTGCATTAGATAAGATAACCCTGTCTTATCTTTGCTGTTAGAACACGTTCCTTGAAGGTCAACTCATCTTCATGGCCATCACATTTGTCATGGTGACTTACATAATGTAAGTGCTCAATAAATAAGAATTGAATTAATATAGAAATTGAAGTGCTATTCACCCTTCTCTTCATAAAAACTCAGGCTCATAGTTTAAAAGAAAAGGTGCATATTCCTCAGTCAAATACATCATAGCACTGCACAGATTTTAGTTTTAAACCCTCACTGGCCAGCAAATTTAAATGGGCAGTGGATATGCAATAACAAAAAGAAGAATTGAGTTAAAATGTGGGTAGGTCTCAAGGTGAGTGTAGGCAGGACAGGAGGAAACCAGTGAGGCAACTTGGATACCTAAAATCAAACATAGTAAAAGGATCAGTAATTGAAACCTGTAAAGCAAATTGAGGCCAAGCAACACATAAAGAATATATGCTTTTTTTGTTTTAATAAAACCAACCACTTGCATCAAGAAAAAAAAAAACCTTATAAGCTTCCTGGATCAATAGGAGGCAATTCACAAATTTGACCTCCCTGAGGTTTACAGCAGATGATAAGTGGTGACACTTGATTAGAGTTGAGAATAAGCAGCCAAGAGAAAAACTATTTGAGATTCATCCATAAGATATAAAAGATAAACATGACATTTCTCATTACTGTCTGTCTTTCTTTCTTTTGTAAAACTGAACCATGCTTGCTTACATAGAAACCCTTCTTAAAATTCAAGACAATGTACATGGGATGAAAGCATTTTTTCTCCTGCAAAGCACTGTATCTCATCCAGTTACAGGAGATACCATGGCAGCATCATCTGAAACACCGTCAGTGAGATCAAGCATAAAATGGAAATGTACATTTCCTACTATCATATACTTGCATGGTGTAACCAAGAAGAAACTTAAGATCATACCTTTCCCTAAAATCTTCTAGTCTTTATCAACTGATGTTCTCAACATTAAATTCTCTATTTTTGAATTAGGACAGTGACTGCTGGTAGCCATTATTAAAATGCACATATTTCCTAAGAGGCGTAAAATATCAACACATTCAATGGTTAATCAAACTGTAGTACACCCATAAATAACATGGAATGGTACTCAGCAATAAAAAGGACTGGAGTATTGATAGATGCATCTTGAATGAATCTCTACAGAATTATGATGAATGGGGAGGGGGAAGATAATCCCAAAGATATATACTATATGATCCCACTTATACAATATTTTTGAAATGACAAAACTATAGAAATGGAGAACAGATTAGTGATTGCCAGGTGTTAAGAATGCAAGGCATTTGGAGGCAGGGAGAAATGAGTATAGTTGTAAAAAGGCAACGTGAAGGATTTTTGTGTGATGGGACTGTTCTGTATCTTGACTGTGGTGATATATACACAAACCTGTACATGTGATAAAATTGCACAAAACTAAACACATATACACATGTGCATGCACACACACACACATAAGTACAGGTAAAACAAAGGAAATCGGAACAAGATCAATGAATTGTGTCAATGTTAAATCCTTGTAGTATGTTATAGTTGTGTGCAATCGTTAGGACTTGCCTCAATTCTTCTCTTCCTAATTGTACCACAGTTTTTCAAGATGTTATCATTATGAAAAGTAGGATAAAGGATACACAAGATCTCCTCTGTATTTTTCCTTACAACCACATGTGAATCTACAATTATCTCAAAATAAAACATTTAAATTTTAAAAAATATCTATTAAATGATTTTGGCTATTAGATACACATGCTCTTACTTGAAAGCAAGGTTGTAGGACACAGATAAGCCAAATTAATATTTAGAAACCATGTAAAATGGAAAAAAAATGAGCTTCATAATTAAAAGCCTCCATTCAATGCCAAGATCTGCCACTGCTACCAAATTATGTGAACTCTTGGGCACTCAGTTTTCTCATCTTCAAAATGGAGCTAGCAAAGCCTGTTTTGCATAGTTGTTGCGAGAATTAAATTAAATAACCCGTGTCTGGGGACTTGGTTGGAACTGAGTAAATAAGAGATATTATTCTTAACAGGTGAGCAATAAAGAGGAACATCACTGGAGTTTCTCCAAGAACACAGAAAAGTGGGATATATTGAAAAAGTCCTAGAAGCTCAAGGCAGCTTGCTGGCAAACAGATACTGAGGTACTATGGGGACCAAATCATTTGCAGCAGCCACCTCTTCATTTCCCTCTGGAATGCTCTCACCAGATATCTACTTGGCTGTGTTCCTCACTTCATCCAGTTCTCTGTTCAAATATAAGCCTATTTCAAGGTTTAACCTGACTATCATAGGTAGCCATTTTTCCTAGTATGTAGCAAGGTAGAAAGGGAGGTAATCTAAAAATGAGACAAAATGATTATGGCCACTGCCCTCTAAAACAAAATAATTTTGCATTCATCTTCTTCTCCTAGCCTCTTCTTTCTACATACCATTTCATTCATTCATTCAACATAGTATCTACTATGTGAAAGGCACTCAGGATATGAAGTGTCTTTCATAAACATCTCAATGTTTAAAGCTGCCTCTTCTGATTGACTTTGGTCCTCAGTGGAATCTAGGATGTTACTCCTCATTTTCTGGTTCTTAGTGAAAGCAAACGGACAAGTCAAACACTTGTGCAAAATTATAAAGCAGGTCCTATTTATCTTTGATATTATTCTACCTCCATTCCCACTCCATCACTACAACATGATCATCAAACCATTCCTTGGCTGCCTAAACCAGTATAATATCTTATCCATGCCCGATCATTCATAAAGGTTACCCCATAACTTTCCTAAATTTTACAATTACATTAATTTTAGTATCCTTCAAATTACACCAATAAGGAGGTCACATATTTTCCCCTTTTACATAATGTTAAGCCTCTTACTAAATCTTTTCTACTTAAGCTTACCTAAGTACAGCACAAGTATTCTGACAAAAAGTTAACTCAGAATACTGTAAAAAAAAAAAAAAAAAATTACCATTTCAATTTCTGATTAACCTTCCATTCTGATTTGCAACAACTGTATTTCTCTAGTAGAACATAGTAATTCTTAAAGCCTTTCACTGTTACTTTTATACCACAGTCTGTCTTGTAAAAATGCAAATATCAAATGAAACTTTCAACTCTAGTGAAACACTGTACCATCATTTTTGGAAAAGCACACCTGATTCCATTTCAAAAAGTAAAATATTAGAGAAGTAACATCAAGTTGTAAATTATCTATAACAAACCCATGGATGCAGTTTCTGTCAATTAATCCTGCCAATACTATTTTAGATGCTAGCTGAAGTTCTTAATAAGATAAGGCAACATCCACTAAAACAACCTCCTCAGCTAATTGAAGTGGGAAACAACTCTGGACATGTCACACAGAAAGCATGCTTTACTGTAACATTTATCTTTAACCATTTCTAAGAAAACAAAAGCCATTTTACAAATTTGCCAAGAATAGGAGTATGAGGAGTTGGTAAGGTTTTTGTTGTGCATTAAAGGTTGAAACTTGGTATGCTAAGGAAAGAGAAATATTAAGATCATAGACAGAAAACAGTCAGGCATGCTATGTTTTAAATTCATTCTTAGTGAACTGAATTCTTGAAAGCATTAAAATGAGTAAGTCAGAGCCCAAAATGGAAAGCTGGAATTTTCAGATCTGATTTGTTTTACAAAACGCTATATCTCAACAGATTAGGTAACAGATTAGAATATTCAACAAAGTACTTGCTGCATAAACCATCAAAAAAGTAAGGGAAAGTAGGAGAACCACCCAACTAGCTCATCTGCTAAACAAAGGCACTTCATTTTCCTTGGAGAGCTTTGGCAGTTAATATTTGGGAGATTTAGAAGGTTGAGTTTGAATGTGCACAGTTTTTTTTTTTTTTTTTTTTTTTTTTAAAAAATGGTTAAAGGAAATAAATTTTGGGTTTAATTTTTTCAATTTTTTTTTTTTTTTGGTTTTTTTTTTAACATAGTCGTAAGTGAATTAAATGCTGGATTTAATGCTTCCAATGCTGTCTTTCTTTCGGTTTACTTAAAAATGACATAATAATGCAGCATGTACTCACTACTCATGAATATTCTATCTACAGGAGACCAACAGTAGCCCACTACGTTACTGCTTTCATCTAAAAGAGTCCTAAAGAACATTCTAGCACCCACTAATGGTCTTTATTTGAGAAGGTAGAATGAATTTTTGCAATTCATTCATTCCACCTTCTCAAATAAAGACTATTAATGGGTGCTAGAATGGGTTCCAATCTTAGCTCTGCTACTTACTAGCTGCATATCCATGATGCAAGTTACATAACTTCTCTGTGCTTCAAGTTTCATATTTGTACGGTAGGGATAGTAATGTTACCTACTTCATAAGATTGTTTTAAGAATTAAGTAAGTTAATATACCTGATATACTTACAACAATGAGTGGCACATAGTAGTAACTAGTAAGCTTTTCTTGTTGTTTGCCAGGCCCAGTACTAAGTGCTAAGAATATTATGGCAACCAAAAGCAGAAAAAAGTCTTGCTCACTTTGTATTTTCAACCATTAATTTAATACATATACAATTTGCAACTGAAATAATGGTTCATAAGGGTAAAAATTAAAATTCTATAAGAGTATATAACATAGGAATTTTACCCAGCTATAGAGAGAGTCACAGAAGTCTTCCTGGAAAAAAGGAGCCTGCGGTGAGACCTGATGGATGAGTACGAATTAACCAGAACAATGCTGGAGGCATCATGCTTCCTGATTTCAAACTATACTACAAGGCTACAGTAACCAAAACAGCATGGTACTGGTACCAAAACACATATATAGACCAATGGAACAGAACAGAGGCCTCAGAAATAACGTCAAACATCTACAACCATCTGATCTTTGACAAACCTGACCAAAACAAGCAATGGGGAAAGGATTCTCAATTTAATAAATGGTGTTGGGAAAACTGACTGGCCATATGCAGAAAACTGAAACTGGACCCCTTCCTAACACCCTATACAAAAATTAACTCAAGATGGATTAAAGACTTAAACATAAGACCTAAAAACCCTAGAAGAAAACCTAGGCAATACCATTCAGAACACAGGCATGGGCAAAGACTTCAGGACTAAAACACCAAAAGCAATGGCAACAAAAGCCAAAATTGACAAATGAGCTCTAATGAAACTAAAGACCTTCGGCACAGCAAAAGAAACTATCATCAGAGTGAACAGGCAACCTACAGAATGGGAGAAAATTTTTGCAATCTATCCATCTGACAAAGGTCTAATATCCAGAATCTACAAAGAACTTAAAACAAATTTATAAGAAAAAAACAAACAACCCCATCAGAAAGTGTACAAAGGATATGAACAGACATTTCTCAAAAGACGACAATTATGTAGCCAACAAACATATAAAAAAAGCTCATCACTGGTCATTAGAGAAATGCAAATCAAAACCACAATGAGATACCATCTCATGCCAGTTAGAATGGCAATCATTAAAAAGTCAGGAAACAACAGATGCTAGAGAGGATGTGGTGAGATAGGAATGCTTTTACACGTTGGTGGGAGTGTAAATTAGTTCAACTATTGTGGAAGACAGTGTGGTGATTCCACTAGGATCTAGAATTAGAAATACCATTTGACCCAGCCATCCCATTACTGGGTATATACCCAAAGGATTATAGATCATTCTACTATAAAGACACATGCACACATATGTTTATTGCAGCACTATTCACAATAGCAAAGACTTGGAACCAACCCACATGTCCATCAATGATACACTGGATAAAGAAAATGTGGCACATATATACCATGGAATACTATGAAGCCATCAAAACGAATGCAAGGACAAGGATGAAGCTGGAAGCCATCATTCTCGGGAAACTACCAAAGGAACAGAAAAATCAAACACCACCTGTTCTCACTCATAAGTGGGAGTTGAACAAAGAGAACACATGGGCACAGGGAAGGGAACATAATACACCAGAGCCTGTTGGGGGATGGGGAACTAGTGGAGGAATAGTATTAGGAGAAATACCTAATGGAGATGATGGGTTGATGGCTGCAGCAAACTACCATGGCACGTGTATACCTATGTAACAAACCTGTACGTTCTGCACATGTATCCCAGAACTTAAAGTATAATAAAAAATAAAATTTAATTTAATTTTTTAAAAAAGAGGTCGGGTGTGGAGGCTCACGCCTGTAATCCCAGCACTTTGGGAGGCTGAGGTGGGTGGATCACGAGGTCAGGAGTTCAAGACCAGCCCAACCAACATGGTGAAACCCCGTTTCTACTAAAAATACAAAAAAATTAGCCAGGCGTGGTGGTGGGCACCTGTAGTCCCAGCTGCTGGGGAGGCTGAGGCAGGAGAATGGCGTGAACCTCGGAGGCAGAGTTTGCAGTGAACCGAGATCGCGCCACTGCACTCCAGCCTGGGCAACAGAGTGAGACTCCATCTCAAAAAAAGAAAGAAAGAAAGAAAGAAAGAAAGAAAGAAAGAAAGAAAGGAAGGAAGGAAGGAAGGAAGGAAGGAAGGAAGGAAGGAAGAAAACTTCCAAATTGAAGGCAATCACGTACAGAGACTTTGTAGTAAAAAGCTTCAGAATAAGTAAGTAATAAAACACATCACATCACAAAAAAGGATAATCAACTTGGCTAGTTGTGGTGGCTCACCCCTGTAATCCCAGCACTTTGGGAAGCCAAGGCAGGCAGATCATTTGAGGTCCGGAGTATGAGACCAGCCAGGCCAACATGACAAAATTCTGTCTCTATTTAAAAATTTAAAAATTAGCCAGGTGTGGTGGTGCATACCTGTAGTCCCAGCAACTAGGGAGCCTGAAGCATGAGCATGCTTGAACCTAGGAGCCAGAGGTTGCCGTGAGCCAAGATTGCACCACTGCACTCCAGCCTGGGTGACAGAGAGAGACTGTCTCAAAAAAAAAAAAGATAATTAATTCCAGGGAGAATGAAGTTATTTAAGAAAAAAATGTAATCATAGTACACTACTTGGCTCAGTTGTTAATAATATTTACAAAGTTATAATAATATAAACACTGAATAAATGACCAAAGCTTATGTATATATAGTAAGAAAATCAAGGAGGAAAACTTGTTGTAGAAGAGGGGTGGTTGGGGAATATGTAAATAAGTTAAAACTTTATCTTCCATAATAGGATAACAGAGGTTAAATGTACAGTGAACAAAATCTAGAAATAGCAGCATATGAATGTCATTTAAAACTATGTAAATCCCAGAAGAATTAGCTAAAAGACTTAAAAGTGCTTGACTATGGGGAAAAGAATTAGATAACGGTAGAAATAGCCACAGGACACCTTTTTTATTGTAAGATCGTAGTACCATTTTATTTTTAAACTGTGTGCATGCATAAGCATGGCAGCCGTGGAAGTGTGCCACTGAGATATCTTTCAAGAGAATCTGCTGTAAAAAGTGTAGTTGACTGACATCACTAGCTGCTGCTCCCATGAGCCTAGTGGGGTTCTAGTGCCAGCCAATCCTGCCTGAAACACAACTCCTCTAATGGGCAGTTTTGACTCAGGGATTCCCACTGGCCTGGCTGAAACCACATAAGAATTGCGCTTAGCTCTGAGGCTCTTCCTACCCAATCTTTCCTTCCTTCTTTCCTTTTGCAGGTGTCCAATCTATATCATATTCTGACTGTTTTCCCTGTCTACTCCTGTTCCTTCCCCTTTATGCTTCACAGGAATCTCCCTGAAGAAATATTTTGCTTATTGAATCCCATCTTGGTTCCTGCTTCTCAGAGAAGTAAAACTGGCAAAATAATTTTGATAAAATTGTTTAAACTTAAAAGTGGAAAAGAGACCTATGAAANAAGAAAGAAAGAAAGAAAGAAAGAAAGAAAGAAAGAGAAAGAAAGAAAGAAAGGAAGGAAAGAAAGGAAAGAAAAGAAAGAAAAGAAAAGAAAGAAAAGGAAGGAAGGAAGGAAGGAAGGAAGGAAGGAAGGAAGGAAGGAAGGAAGGAAGGAAGGAAGGAAGGAAGGAGCGAACTTGACAATATACCTGAGTTCAAAATCACTCCCAGTAGAGGAAACAGCATGAACTTTGGAGTCAGAGAGGCCAAGCTCAGGTCAACTGTGTAAAACCCTGGTTTTTAAATTTATGTAGTCTATGATCTTGGGCACAATCAAGACTCTCATTATTTGTAAAAAGTACCACCTTCTTAAGTTGTTGTTGCATATTAAGTGAAACATTAACTCGGGACAAATGTTGCAAAATAACAGTAATAATAGCATGAACCACTTAAGGAACTGAAAATAGGCCAATATAAGTGAGAGTCAAATTGATAGTGCAGCTTTGTAATATATATATATATATAAAACCTCATTATGTTTAGAACTTTTGTCCCTGAAATTCCATTTATAGGTATTTAAACCAAGTATGTAAACAGAAATATAACAAAGTTTATAAACAAGTATGTTTAATATCAAATTATTACAATCTAAAAAATATTAGAAACAACTAAAATATACAAAAATAAGAGTTAGGTTATATTCAAATATATGAGTGAAATATATTTCTTAACTATTAGAAAATAATTTATAATTTGAGAATGACAGGAAAGTGGTCACAACATAATACTAAATGAAAAAAGTTAGGTTTATAACTATACATTACATAATTACACAAATATTATGTTTATTTTATATATTATATAGCATGTCAAACAATATTAAATTATTTCTTGTTGGGATATATGTATAGGAGGGAGAAGGAGACAGAGATAGAGAAAAAGAATTTTTTAAATGGCAAATGTTAACAGTACATAACTGGGCAGTAAGATTATGGGTAATCTTTCTTTTCTTAAATGAGGAATTCTGAAAACCATCAGAATAGTATGACAATGCAATAATGCCATCATCTGAAAGCTTAGCACTGAGTAGACACTGAGCATACAAAGGGTGAATCTCACTGACAGTGATGAATACCTACTCTTGAATAAATCATTCAAAATTTAAAAAACAGAAAAACAAAAAACCTAGTTCTCCACCAGTGAATCTATCCTACAGAAGAAGCGTACAAGTAGTTGTCAAGAGCATCAAATGTCATAATTGAAAATTGGAATTTACTATGATTGAGAACAAGTAAAGAGAAATTAAAGTAGAAAATGAGAGTTTTATAATCTGTCATAGGGTTAGAGAAAATTTAAAAAGAGTTTTAAGACAGTAGATTAAAGTGATGTACATGCATTCCCCCATAAACTCTACTTCCGCACTTAGCTAAGTAATTTACACTCCACTCAATATAGCATCAGAGTTAATTAAATTTCTGCCTCTCTGACAGTTAGACATACTTAGTTTTCATCAAAGCTAACAAGTTAGAGCACTATAATTTTATTTAAATAATTAGCAACTGTCATAGATAATGTTTCCCAACCTTCATTTTCTACCAGACATGAATTGAAAGTGGCAAGAATAAGAAGAGGTTAAAAAAAAAATTCTGAATGGAGTCCTTTAAAACCCAGCTCTCGGGCTGGGCGCGGTGGCTCACGCCTGTAATCCCAGCACTTTGGGAGGCCGAGGCGCGCAGATCACGATGTCAGGAGATCCAGACCATCCTGGCTAACACGGTGAAACCCCGTCTCTACTAAAAATACAAAAAATTAGCCGGGCATGGTGGCGGGCAACTGTAGTCCCAGCTACTCAGGAGGCTGAGGCAGGAGAACGGCGTGAACCCAGGAGGCAGAGCTTGCAGTGAGCCGAGATGGTGCCACTGCACTCCAGCCTGGGCGACAGAGGGAGACTCCGTCTCAAAAAAAAAAAAAAAAAAAAAAAAACCCCGCTCATGGAGGCTATTATTCTTAGCAAACTGACACAGGAACAGAAAACTAAATACCATATGCCTCACTTTTAAGCAGGAGCTAAATGATAAGAACTTATGAACACAAAGAAGGAAACAACAGACACTGGAGTCTACTTGAGGGGGTGTAGGGGAGCAGAGAGACAAGCAGAAAAGAAAACTACCGGTTATTGGGCTTAATACCTGGGCAATAAAATAGTATGTACAATAAACCCCCATGACACGCGTTGACATATGTAGAAACCTTTACAAGTACCCCCAAACCTAAAAGTTTTTTAAAAGTTTAAAATAGCTCATTCCTTTCAGCTATATGTACAGAGATTCTCCCGATTTGTTCTCTATCTACCATTTTCAAATTTACAATCTATAGCTAGATTAAAGCATTCAAGCAACAACCCAGGATTCCAGTCGACAAAGAGTGTTAAAATGACACAGGTGTCCTTCCTATAAATTGAAGAGCAAATTTTCTGTCTTCACTACTTTCTTGTGTAAAGTTTCTTTATGTGGAGGTCTCAAAGAAGCAGATGAAAGGAAAGCAGGCATATGCATTAAAAATAAACAGCTATACAATATTTACTAAGTATATAAAATATGATTTTTAATTATGCATAATTTATAAAGACAACATGGAATCCAATTGCTTTGGTCTAAATCCTTCTCTCCCTTCTCCCACTTGCTAATTGACCTTAGGCAAGTCATTCAACCATTGCATGCCCTCAATTTTTTCATCAATAAAATGAGAATGATAATGCTACCTGTCTCGTTGACTTGATATGAGAATTAAATGAGTAATTACCATAAAGAGCCTATAACAATAATGCCTGGCATTATTTTTACTGCTTTTAGTAATAAAAAATATTTCTACTCTGCTTCCAAAATATAAATGTTAAACAAATATTTAAAGAACATTGGTTTAAAAGGCATTGAATATTTTCTTCTGTTCAAAATGTGCAGTCTCTCAGTTGTCCCAAAACTTTTATCTCTTCCCCCATTGCTGCCCCTCCCCACTTTTCAGTTTCAGCTAATTCAGCTTCGATTGTTAAAAAGCGCACTCAGACTAGTTTTCTTCAACGATGTTTTCCCTTAACCTGTAACTTCTCCTTGCACATGCCTCTCCCAGTTAGGAATTCGGGATCCCATTTTTGAAAAGGCTTTCCTTGATGTAATATCAGTATATATTTGAAAAACTTATCCTTTCCATGACCCAAGACCTCCACAACTGCACTTGAACCAAAGCACACAGAGGCAGTCAAATATATAACTCAAACCTAACTTTCCTCCATGTTATAGAAATTGTAATAACTACATCTTAATGCCTCAAATTTTTGCCTGCTCTGTTCCCAGTGTTGCAATTTTTATCTTTAGCACTTTTGGTTTTAGTAGTCGATCCACAGGTTGCAATAACTACATTCATTGGCACCATGGTAAATACTAAGTCAAAATGCCTTACAAAACAAGGAGATAATATACGCCTTAATCTAAAATAATGAGCAAATAAAAGCAATCTGAATTATTTACTGGCAATTGTGTCATATGTATTGTATACTTTGTTTTTTAGTGATTTAAACCTATAGTATTAAAAAGGTGTTTATACTGACGTTTTCTATTCAGTGTCCTCTTTAAAATTAACAGAAACGTTTATTCATCAGCAAATGAACGGATAAACAAAATGTGACATACACACACAAAGGAATAATATATTTAAAAAGGAAGTAAATTCTGATACATACTACAACACAGATAAAACTTGAAGAGATTATTCTAAGTAAAATAAGCCAGACTCAAACAAAAAACAAAAACTGTATAATTCTACTTACATGAGGCACCCAGAGAAGTCATATTCAGAGAGACAGAACATGGAATGGTGGTTGCCAGGGTCCGAAAGGAGTGGGGAATGGAGAGTTGTTTGATGGGGATAGAGCACAATGTGAATGTAATTTGGTGTACAACTGAACTGTACACTAAAAAAAGTTTAAGATGGAAAATTGTATGTTATGTGTATGCTACCACAATTGAATATTTTTATATAAAACAAAATAATTTTTTTTAAATGCCTATGCTCCCAAATGAACAATCAAAACCTTGAAGTTTATCCCAAAGAAATAGTAAGAAATTCTAACTAAGGTTTATGGGAAAGAATGTTCACAACAGTATTATTTATAATATGAAAAATTGGAAGGAACTTCAGTACCCAAGAGTAAGAACATAATAACATAAGTAATAATATGGCAATATGATATACTTTAATTGACATAGAAGCTTAGTCATTAAAGAACATTTAATGCCAGAAAATACTAATAACATAATTCTAAATGAGAAAAAAAGCAATCTAACATTATTTACACTATATTTCCATTTTTAAAAAATAAAATATATCTTTTAAAGTAAGTATGTAATCTTGTGGTGGGAAATACTTTCTAATTATGCTAGTAAAAGTATAACCCAAAAGGAGAGACCAATCCATCTGAGAACATAAACATGTCATAGTTTAGTATCTCAAAATACATCATAAGCAAAATTTAAAGGAAAATTGCAAGCTGGGAAAATGTTTACAACACATTATATGTGATAAAAGATTAATATAATTTACATATAAAGAGCTTTTACAATAAATAAAATAAAGATGACTACTGTTACCTCCACAAAAATGCCACAGCACCTCAACAGGCAATTTCAAGAATCATGATGAAAAATAAGCTTTAAAATACATTCTGTTTAGAGTAGCTTTCAAGATGGCTGATTAGAAGCATTTCATGCTGGCCTCCTCTACTTAGAAGAACTAGGTAGTCATACTTCAAATACATTTCCAAGAGAGAACACCGGAACTGAACAGAGAAATGACAGAGGACACCAAAAGCAGAGAAAAGGAAGGAGGAGAGGAAGCCTCCATGGTCAGGATTGACACCGAGCCAGTAGTGACTTCCCAGCACAGAGAAAGGGTGAGTGAGAGACTTGCAAGAGTCCACATCCTCCTGTCCTGGCCATGGGAGAATCCTTCATCCCTCCCCACCCCCGAAACTAACCTAGGGAGCTGCCAGGAGACTGTGAGACATATCTGCTCCAGAGAGGATCTCATGCTAGGTCCCACATCCTTTCTGAAATGTAAGCAGCTACAGAAAGGTGCCTTTTTCAAACCTAGCCTTCAGCAAACCGCACACTGTCCTGGGATCCAGCAGCACCAGGACTGGATATCTCAGAAACTCAGGCTGTCACTGCTGGGACAGAGGAGTGAGACAGAAGCAGTCTGACAGTCAGAGCTAGGAAGTGAGTAAGTCCTAGGCAGCAACAGCTGATCTCAAAAAGTGAGCCCTACATTACCAAGACCTGAGATAGGGACATGAGCAGGGCATGAATTGCTGATGAGACTTGGTCATGAGCTGGGCATCCGTTCTTACAGCTAGAGAAGGGGGTAAGCACCACCAAGACTGAGTCATGAAGGGTACATGCATTTCCCACTCACCAGCCCAGACTGTAACCACTGAGGAAGGATCCACCCTCTCCAGTGGCAGATCCTTAGCACAGCTGCTACTTCCCCTCCAAACACTCTGTCTATGTCCTGAGGATTGCCCCACACCTGCCCTTCACAGTTGATGCCCACTCTCAGCATTGCAGGGCCTAAGCACAATCCCACCTAGCCCAGGTTTGCCCCCAAACTCTGAGACAGGGCACATATCTCAGAGTCCTGGGGATTTCCCAACCCAATCCGCCACCTTGGGCACCTAATTACTCCTCTCAGAGGCCTAAGTTTGTGCCTAAACTCTCACCTGTTACCACCGTAGCTAGCACCTAACTGCAAGCACCACCTGTGGGCCTTGAGACTGGCCTTCCCAGCCATCACAGACACTGCCAACACCAATGCACACTGCTTGGGAACCAAGAATCATCCAACATTCCTGCTGTCTTTAGCTACACCACGCCAGCTGTCCATGGGTCCAAGAACCTACCTACCCTCCAGTCCACAGCTGCCACTACTGGCATCTAAGCAAGCCACCTGGAGGTCCAAGAATCAACCTGCTAATAACCACCAACACAGGTGCCAGGGTATACCCCCATGAGTCACAAATACAGGCATACTCAGCCCACTGCTGCCACTACTGTGGACTAAAGAGTGGTGCACCTGGGATCCCAGTCCTGAGCACAAACTCAACAGAGCCTCCACTAAAAATTACACCCTAACCCACTAAGGAAAGAACAGATACCACTAATGCTATATACAGCCAACAAAACCATACAGAGGCTACAGTATTGCATGCACCCAGAATCAAAGCCAAGTACCCTATCCAGCCAAAACCAAAGATACATCTTCAGGAAAATATCCTTCCCTACAAAAGTAAATTCCAAAAGAGGAAGAAGCAAATATTACACCAGATGCAAACATATCAACATAAGGACACAGGAAACATGAAAAAGCAAGGAAATGGGATACCTCCAAAGGAACACAATAAATCTCCAGCAATAAATCTTAAAGAGAAATTTTCTAAATCCCAGATAAACTATTGATTTTAAAGAAATTCAGTGCAATACAATAAAATTCTTTTTTTTTTTTTTTTTTTTTTTT
>NW_016802952.1:39413-63385 GCF_001698545.2 Rhinopithecus bieti | reverse complement strand
CCTCGGCCTCCCAAAGTGCTGGGATTACAGGCATGAGCCACCGTGCCCGGCCAATACAATAAAATTCTAAAAAAGATACAAATATATTAGAAAATTTAGAATATGAATGAGAAATTTACTAAAAAGACAGATTTTTTTTAAAGAACCAAATAGAAATTGTGGAACTGCACAATTCATTGAAGAAAATAAAAAAGACATTTGAAAGCTGCAACAGACTAGATTAGGCAGAAGAATAAATCTCAGAACTTGAAGACAGATATTTTGAAACAATCCAGTCAGACAAAAACAAAGAAAAGATAATTTTTTAAAATAAGCAAAGCCTTCTAGATATTTGGAAAAACATAAAGTGACTGAATTAATAAATTATTGGTATCCCTGAGGACAAAGAAAGAAATAAATAATTTTAAAACCTATTTAACAAAATAATAGATGAAAACTTTCCAAGTCCAGTAAGCGATGTAGACATTCACACACAGGAGGCTCAAGGATTCCCAGGCAGATGCAATGCATAAAGGTCTCCTCTACAACACATTATAATCAGATTGTCTAAAGACAAAGTTAAAGAGAAAATCCTAAAAACCGCAAGAGAAAAGCATCCAGTCACCTATAAAGAACACCTCATTAATCTAACAGCAGATTTCTCACAGAAATTGTACAGGCCAGGAAAGAATGGGATAATTATTTTCAAAGTGCTCTAAAAGAAAAAAACTGTCACCCAAGAAAATAAAACCTAGCAAAATTGTCCATAATTTAAAAAAAAAAAAAAAAAAAAAAGGAGAAGTAAAGTCATTCCTAGACAAACAAGGGCTGAGGGAATTTGTTACCACTAGGCCAGTACTACAATAAATGCTCAAAGGAGTCTAAATCTGGAAGTAAAAGGATAGGATGACATTTACCATCACGAAATGTGTGAAAGTATAAAAAACTCACTGGTAAAGCAATCATGCACAGAAGAAAGAAAAAGGACTTAAATGGTACCACTACAGAAATTCATCAATTCACAATGATCAATTATGAGAGAAAAAGAAAGGAGCAAGAAATAGATAAAACAACCAGAAAATAATTACATTGAATGTAAATGGATTAAATTATCTTCTTAAAAGATACAGAATGGCTGAATGAGTTTAAAAACATAATCCAAGTATATACTACTTAAAAGAAACTGACCTTACCAACAAAGTCACAAATAGACTGAAAGGTATAGAAAAAGATATTCCATGCAAACGAAAACAAAAAGCAAGCAGGAGTAGCTATAATTATATCAGATAAAACAGACTGTAAGTCATAAATAGTAAAAACAGACCAAAAAAAAGTCACTATATAATGATAAAGGGATCATTCCAGCAAGAGAATATAACAATTCTAAAAGCATGTGCACCCAACACTGAAGCACCTAGATTCATAAAGCAAACACTACTAGATCTAAAGAAAGAGATGACAATAAAACAATAGTGCAGGACTTCAACACCCCACTCAGCATTAGACAGATTATCCAGACAGAAATCAACAAAGAAACACTAGACTTAAATTCTACATTAGATGAAATGGATCTAGCAGACATTACAGAACACTCTATCCAACAACTACAGAATATACATTCTTTTCATCAGCATATGCAGCATTCTCCAGGATAGACCATATGTTAGACCACAAAATAAGTTTCAAGAAATTTTGAAAAATCAAAATCATATCGAGTATCTTCTCACATTATAATGGAATAAAACTAGAAATTAATACCAAGACAAACTCTGGAAAGCATACAAATACATGAAAATTAAACAATATGTTTCTGAATTGCTAGTGTGTCAACAAGGAAATTAACATGAATATCAAAAAATTCTTTGAAATCAATGAAAATGGAAACACAGCATACCAAAATCTGTAGAACACAGTAAAAGCAGTGCTAAGAGGAAAGTTTATAGCAATAAATGCCTATGTCAAAAAAGTAAAAAGATTACAAACTACAGCCTAACAATGAACCTCAAGAAACTAGAAAAGATCAAACCAAACCCCAAATTAGTAGAAAAACAAGAAACAATAAAGATCACAGCAGAATTAGATGAAATAGAAACTAAAACACACAAAAGATCAACAAAATGAAAAATGGGTTCTTCAAAGACATAAAGAAAATTGACAAACTTCTAGCTAAAATAACCGAGAAGAGAGAAGATCCAAATAAAAAAATACAGAAATGAAAAAGTAGACATTATAAGTTACACCATAGAAATACAAAAGATCATTAGAGACTATTACAAACAACTATATGCTGACAAACTGGAAAACCTTGAGGAAGGGTGAATATATAATGAATGAATGAATGCATGAATATACAAACTTCTTAAGATTAACCAAAAAACTAATCACACAGAAATAGAAAACCTGCAGATCAATAATGAGTAGTGAGATTTAAGCAGTAATAAAAGTCTCCCAACAAAGAAAATTCAGGACTGGATAGACTCACAGCCAAATTCTACCAAACATACATACAAAGAAGAATTAATACAAATTTTCCTGAAACTATTCCAAAAAAAAATGGAAGAGAAAGATTTTTTCCTATTTTATTCTTTGAGGTCAGCATTACTCTGATATCAAAACCATACAAAGACACACACACACATACCCACATGCAAGAAAACTAAAGACCAACATACCTGATGAACATAGATGTAAATATCCTCAACAAAATACTAGCAACCCAAATCCAACAGCACATCAAAAAGATAACATACCACAGTGAGGTGAGATTTATCCCAAGGATGTAAGAATGTTTCAACAAATGCAAATCAATAAATGTGATACATCATCTCATCAGAATGAAAAGCAGAAACCATATGATTATCTCAATTGAGGCAGAAAAAACATTTTATAAAATTCAACATCCCTTCATCATAATAACTCTCAACAAACCAGACATAGAAGGAATATATCTGGAAATAATAAAGGCCACATATAACAAACCCACAGTTAACATCATACTAGCTGGCAAAAAGTTGAAAGCTTTTTCTCTAAGAACTAGAACAAGGCAAGGATACTCACTTTCACCACACTCATTTAACATAGTACTAGAAGTCCTACCCAGAGCAATCAGGCAAGATAAAGAAATAAAAAGCATCCAAACTGGAAAAAAAGGAAGTTCTCCCTCTTTGCTAATGATATGATCTTATACCTAGAAAAATGTGAAGACTCTACCAAAAAACTCTTAGATTTGATCAATGAATTCAATGATGTTTCAGAATACAAAATAAATGTACAAAATCAGTAGCGTTTCTATATGCCAATAATGATACAGCCAAGACAGAAATCAAGAAGGCAATTTGATTTTCAATTGCTACCAAAAAATGCCTAGAAATAAATTTAACTAAGGAGGTGAAGCATCTCTACAAGGAAAACTTCAAAATACTAATGAGAGAAATGATCAATGACACAAAATGAGAGAAATGATCAATGACACAAACAAGTGGAAAAATATCCCATACTAATATATCTGAAGAATTAATATTGGTAAAATGATCACACTGGGCCGGATATGGTGGCTCAAGCCTGTAATCCCAACACTTTGGGAGACCGAGGCAAGCAGATCACCTGAGGCCAAGAATTCGAGACCAGCCTGGCCAATATGGTGAAACCTTGTCTCTACTAATAATACAAAAGTTAGCTGGGTGAGGTGGTACATGCCGATAATCCCAGCTACTTGGGAGTCTGATGCAGGAGAAGACCTTGAGCCCAGCAGGCAGAAGTCACAGTGAGCCAAAACCATGCCATTGCACTCTAGCCTGGGCAGTAAGAGCGAAACTCCATCTGAAAAAAAAAAAAAAAAAAACATACTGCTGCCCAAAGCAGTCTACAGATTCAATGTAATTCCACCAAAACAGCAACATCATTCTTCACGTAATTCGAACAAACAATCCTAAAATTCATACAGAACCAAAAAGAACCCAAATAGCCAAGGCAATTGTGAGCAAAAAGAACAAACCTTTAGGTATCACATTGTCTGACTTAAAAATATATTAAAAGGCTATACTAAACAAAGCAGCATGGTATTGATATAAAAATAGACATGGGAACCAATGAAACAAAATAGAGAACCCAGAAATACAGCCACATATTTACAGCCAACTGATCTTCCACAAAGTTGACAAGAAGTTACATTAGGGAAAAGATGCCTTCTTTAATAAATGGTGCTGAGAAAATTGGACAGCTACATGTAGAAGAATGAAACTAGACTGCGGTCTCACACCACATACAAAAATCAATCCAAAATAAAGACTTAATTATAAGAACCTAAACTATAAAAATACTGGCAGAAAATCTAGGAAAAACTCTTGGACATTAGTCTAGGCAAAAAATTTATCACTGAGACCTCAAAAGCATACACAACAAAAGCAAAAATAAACAAATGAGACAATTAGACCTAAAAGTTTGTGCAGAGTAAACAAAATAATCAATAGAGTAAACAGACAACCTGTTGAATGGGAGAAAATATTTGCAAACTATTCATCTGATAGGTGACTAATATCCAGAACATACAAGGAACTCAACTCAGCAGGAACAAAATAAGTAGTCCCATTTAAAAGTGGGCAAAGTACAGGAATAGGCATTTCTTAAAATAAGACATATAAATGACCACAGGTATATGAAAAAAAAATGCTCAACATTACTAATCATCAGAGATGTGCAAGACAAAACCACAATGAAGTATTATCTTACCCCAGTTAGAATGGCTATTATTTGAAGATAAAAAATTAACAGATGTTGTTAAGGATGCAGAAAAATTCCTAACTGTTGTTAGGAAGGTAAACTAGTATAGCCACTACTGAAAAAAGTATGGAGATTTCTCAAAAAATGAAAAATAGAATTACCATTCGATTCAGCAATCCCACTACTGGCTATCTACCCAAAGGAAAAAAAATAATATTTCAAAGGGACACCCGCACTCACATGTTTATTTTGTATTAGGTTGGTGCAAATGTAATTGTAAATGTTTAAAAAAAAACACCATTACTTTCACACCAACCTAATAGCACTATTCACAAGGGCAAAGATATGGAATCAGCCTAAGTGTCCATCAACAGAAGAATGAATAAAGAAAATGTGATGTATATATATGCAATGGAATACTATTTGACCACAAAAAAAGAATGAAAACATGTCATTTGCAGCAATGTGGATGGAACGGGAGGTCATTATCTTAAGTAAAATAAGACAGGCACAAAAAGATAAGTATTGCATGTTCTCATCTATATGTAAGGGTTAAAAAAATTGAATCCATGGAGATAGAGAGTCGATAGATAATAGAGACTGGGGAAGGTTCATGGGGGAAAGGAAGGAGGATGCAGAGAAATGGGTTAAAGGGTACAAACATACAGTGAAACAGAAGGAATAAATTCAATGTTTGATAGCAGAGTAGGATGACTATACTTAAATGTATTATACTCAGATGATGGACACCCACTGCTATCAAAGATGGAAAATAAAAAAGGTAAATACATATAACTTAGGACAGTGTGGCATTACGGGTCAAGAGCCCCCCAAAAATATGCATTCCTTTTACCCACTGATTACGCCATTAGAAGTTAAAGCTAAAGAAATATTAAGGGTATGCAAAATAACATAAATGAAAAGGATGCTCATCCCAAAGTTCAACAAATAGATACAGTTTAAACGATTTAAAATATGTTTTGTTAAATTTTGAATGACATAGTAGAACCTTCTGTGCTCTTAGAGGAGGGTAGGCTTTCACCCAGGGAGTAAAGGAAAGCTTATTCTTCTACTCATTTGCCATCTTGATTATCTCTACCCACTCATGCCCTTAGGACTTGTTAATTAGTTTGCTCAGGTTCCTGGATGCTTCTTGGGCATATGAAAGGCCATCATACTTGAATTGTTTTTTTATATCTCTTACTTTTATTCCAAGGTGCTAGATTTATAAATGGAGCCAGGCCCATCTGGTATCTGACCACTCAGGTACCTGACTGAGTTATTGTTTCAGGCTTGGCAGCTAACTGGGGTTAAGATGGAACTTAAGGCTGGAAAGATAAGCTCAGGTTAAATTCGAAGGATAAATCCTGTGTACAACTCACCAGGCATTTGCTTAGATAAAAATATAAATTTTTTTCCCACTTAACCCTGTCCTCTTTGTGTATACTTTGAGACACTGTCCAAGGAGAGGTGATTATGCCTGTCTGGAATTCATGTCTTTTTGTATTAACTTTCATGATATATATGTTAAGTAAGAAAAACTTTCTATAAAACAGTAAGAACTGTGACCACCTATATTAAGATGATCTTAGGACTAAGAAGTAAGACTACATGATCAACATGACTCAGTTATTTGCCCAGAAAAAATTAAGACTATAAACCAACAAATAATTTTCCTACCATGGAAATCCCTGAAAATTGATTTCTGAGGCAACACTCTCCTCACCTAAGCAGACCATTCACTTATCAAGTACAGTTCACTTATCAAATCTCCATTCAAGACTTATGCCATGCTCTGTTAATCAATCCAAGGCTATTGTGTTATAAAATTTGCCTAATTAATGTTTCAACTTTGCAAGGCCCATCCTTGAAATCATCCAGCCTACCTTTATAAAACTAACTTTAAAAAATTAAAACTCACTTATCCCAAGCACTGAGGTAGTGTGTCTACAAACTATTATTCAATTAACACTTACTTTTCCTTTGGTTTGCTTGACATCCTTAAATATACATTTCTGTTAGCCCATTTTCACACTGCTATAAAGAACTACCTGAGACTGGGTAATTTATAAAGAAAAGAAGTTTAATTGACTCAAAGTTCCACACAGCTGGGGAGGCCTCAGGAAACTGACAATCACGGCAGAAGGCAAAGGAGAAGCAAGCATCTTCTTCACAAGGCAACAGGCAAGACAGAGAAAGCATGCAAGGAAATGCCACACTTCTAAACTATTAGATCTCATGAGAAGTAATTCACTATCATGAGAACAGCATGGGGGAAACTGCCCCCATGATCCAATCACCTCCCATGAGATCCCTCCCTTGACATGTGGGGATTACAATTTGAGATGAGATCTGGGTGGAAACACAGCATCAAACCATATCATATCACCTTTGGCCCCTCCAAAATCTCATGTCCTTCTCACATTTCAAAACAGTCATGCTTTCCCAACAGTCCCCCAAAGTCTTAACTCACTCCAGCATTAACCCAAAAGTCCAAGTCCAAAGTCTCATCAGAGACAAGGTAAGTTCCCCCTACCTGTGAGCCTGTAAAATCCAAAACAAGTTAGTTATTTCCAAGATGCAATGAGGGTACAGGCATTGGGTAAATGTTCCCATTTCAAAAGAAGAAATTCATCAAAACCAAGGGGCTACAGGCCCCATGCAAGTCTGAAACCCAGTAGAGCAGTCGTTAAATCTTAAAGCTCCAGAATGATGTCCTTTGACATCATGTCTCACATCAGGGCATGTTGATGCAAGGGGTGGGCTTCCATGGTCTTGGGCAGCTCTGCTTCTGTGGTTCTTCAGGGTACACCCCCCATAGCTGCTTTCACAGGCTGGCGTTGAGTGCCTGTGGCTTTTCCAGGTGCATGGGGCAAGATGTCAGTGGATCTACCAATTCTGGGGTCTGAATGACGGTGGCCCTCTTCTCACAGATCCACTAGGCAGTGCCCCAGTGTGGGAACCTTTTGTGTGGGTTCCAACCTTCCAACCCCATATTTTCCCTTGCATTGCCCAAGTCAAGGGTCTCCATGAGGGCTCCATCTCTGCTACAGACTTCTGCCTGGACATCTAGGTATTTCCATATATCCTCTGAAATCTAGATGGAGGTTCCCAATCCTCAACTCTTCTCTTCTGCATACTCACAGACCCAACACCACATGGAAACCACCAACACTTGGGACTGGCACCCTCTGGAGCAACAGCCTGAGCTGTACCTGGGCTCCTTTTAGCCATGGCTAGAGCTGGAATGGCTGCGATGCAAGAAGCCATGTCCCTAGGCTGCACAAAGCGGCAAGACTCTGGGCCCCGCCAATAAAACCATTCTTTTCTGCTAGGCCTCCAAGCCTGTGATGGGAGGAGCTGCCAAGAAGATCTCAGAAATGCTCTGGAGGCATATTCTACATTTTCTTGGCTATTAACATTCAGTTCCTCGTTAGTTGTGCAAATTTCTGCAGCTGGCTTGAATTTCTCTCCAGATAATGGGTTTTTCTTTTCAACCACATGGTCAGGCAACAAGTTTTTCAAACTTTTATGTTCTTCTTCCCTTTTAAACATAAGTTTCCATTTCAAATCATCTCCTTGTGGACATGACAGATCATCTCTTTGTGAACAAGTGCGTATGACTATACACTTTCAGGGAAAAAAAAGTAACCTCTTGAATGCTTTGCTGCTTAGAAATTTCTTCTGCCAAATACCCTAAATTATCTCTCTTAAGTTCAAAGTTCCACAGATCTCTAGGGCAGAGGCAAAATGTCACCAGTCTCTTTGCTAAAGCATAGCAAGAGTGACCTTTGCTCCAGTTTCCAATAAGTTCCTCATGTCCATCTGAGACCTCCTCAGCCTGGACTTCATTGTCCATATTACTATTAGCATTTTGGTCAAAACCATTCAACAAGTCTCTAGGAAGTTTCAAACTTTCCCATATCTTTCTGTCTTCTTCCAAGCCCTACAAACTGTTCCATCCTCTGCCTGTTACCCAGTTCCAAAGTCATGTCCACATTTTTAGGTATCTTTATAGCAATACCCCACTCTTGGTACCAATTTTCTGTATTAGTCCATTTTCAGACTGCTGTAAAGAACTACCTAACACTTGGTACTTTATAAATAAAAGAGGTTTAATTGACTCACAGTTCTGCATGGCTGGGGAGGCCTCAGGAAACTTACAGTCATGGATGGCAGAAGGCACAAAAGAAGTAAGCACCTTCTTCACAGGGCAGTAGGAGAGAGAAAGAGTGCGTGCAAGGGAGTGCCACACTTAAATAATCAGGTCTCATGAGAACTCATTCATTATCATGAGAACAGCATGGGGGAAGACCACCACCATGATCCAATCACCTCTCACCAGGTCCCTCCCTCAACATGTGGGGAATACAATTCAAGATGAGATTCTGGTGGGGACAGAGAGCCAAACCATATCAACAACCAGTTAGAATAAGAATGCTTTAATCAAAAGTATTGAGTAAACTAGTCAAAGTTATGAGAACTATTAAAATGTTCTGTCTTTTAATTGTAAAACAGAGAGCCCAAGTATTGCCAAGTGTGTCTACATTCTGTTGACAGTGAAATGAAATAAAACAAAGCTCTTTCCTACAGACAAACATTTATAACCCTGCAATGTATTTCTACATTATTTTGCATCTCACCAGAATTGTCATTTTGAAATGAACTTGTTTCTTAAAACCTTTAAATGTTGAACATTTTTTATTGCTACTGTTCATGAGATGTAGTTTGCTTAGTTAATACATAGTCTTTATATACATATAAACAAAAAAAATAGTCTTTTAACACAACTGAAAAATATATCTGATTTCCTGTATTAGGCTGCAATAGGCTGTAATAGGCTGCACTGTATTCAGTCTACAAACAGGGAGAATTATTACCATGATGTAGCAAAAGAAAGAAGAATTGCTTAGGGGTGGGGTTTATGAACGTCATTTCTGAGGTTGCCTTTTATTCATATAAGCATAATATAGTTGATACCAGGATTAAATTTCTTTGACCTTCCCTTTTGAGAAATAAGTGTTCACAGTTCATTTACTTGTTAATCAAGCTGCCATACTGAGATTGCCCCTAAGAATGTAATAAGAATAGTGAGGTTTATTCACAATCTAGTGACAATCAATTGAAAAAAATTTATTTAAACATCTGGCAGACCTATCATTAGAAAAATCTGGTTTAAATAGAGGTAAATATAAAATTTTCACTAAAATTACTTTCTAATTTGTCTAAGGTACCAAAATAGATAAAAGCAATAATAATATATGTGTCCATAAACATAATAAAACTCAATACAAAAATGTCTAATTCTAATAGTTATAAATGCTAAAGGACAAAAAATATATCTCATCTCAGGCCTAAAAACTCTTTAAATACCCTTCTCTAATTTCTCCATTTTGAGCCACTTCAAAGTCTCTGTCAAGGTGGTGACTTTCTTACCACAATAAGTTCTAGATAAGCTTTACTATATTAACAGGTTTTTTGCTGATACATTGAGAGTTCAACAACAGTTACATATATTATGACTCCACATATGAATAGTATTTGAGTATCTAGAAGTATAAATAAGGATTATATCAGGTAACTGTGAGATTATTTTCTTTCTTTTTTTTTTTTTTTTTTTTTTTTTTTTTCCTTTTGAGACAGTCTCACTCTTTCTCCCAGGCTGGAGTGCAGTGGCACCATCTCGGCTCACTGCAACCTCCGCCTCCTGGGTTCAAGCAATTCTCTGCCTCAGCCTCCCAAGTAGCTGGGATTACAGGCACCCACCACCATGCCTGGCTAATTTTGTATTTTAGTAGAGACGGGGTTTCACCATCTTGGCCAGGCTAGTCTTGAACTCCTGACCTCATGATCAACCCGCCTCTGCCTCCCAAAGTGCTGGGATTACAGGTGTTAGCCACCTCACCTGGCTTTATTTTCTTTTCTCCATGATCTGTTATTCTCAAATGTCCAATAATAACTATTCTTACTTTTAATAGAAAATATTTATTTTAAAATTTTAAGTGTATCTACATAGTAACTTTTAAAATTAACCTTGATTTTAATCTTTAAGCTAGCCAATGTCATTGACATTGAACTGAAATTACTGCAACAACACTTCTGGTTAATGTTAGTTGTGTAAAATTAGCTCTCAGTTTTGGGAGTGAGTTCTCTTGTTATAATCTGAAGCTTTCTCTAGCATTCTGAAAAGTAAATGGCATGAGGATCTTTCAGTCTCCCTCTCCCTTTCAAAATTTAAATAAAAATTACTAATATAAACTAATGGTGGCAATATATATATTTACCCAAATTGTGTGTAGAGACATGCAAAAATTGAAAATAATTTCAAAACCGAGTTATTGCTATACCAATGATTCATAGTAACATACACTTAAATAATTACCCAAAGTAATGTATCAGACAAAGAAAGCATCTGTCACACACTGACAAGTTACCCCTTAAGTTCAGAGGGAGTCTCCTTGGATTTATTAAGTTTTTGTTTTGCTTTGTTTATTTTTCTTACAGGAGTTTTTTTAGTTGTTTTTTTAAAAGTATTTTGTACACACATTATTTGTATTGAAATTCACTACATTTTTACTACTTTTAAGCACATTAATGAAATAAAATATTTTTTAAAAGACTCACTTAAGGCAATCCAGCAAAAATTAAAAAGCTCACTAGGTCATTTTCCCAAATTGACCTAACGAGGAAATAGGTTCTTCTGAGTTTCATATTGGAGGAAGAATAAAATAATTAAGATCAAATTCGAAGCCTGATATTTTAGCAGCAATTCAATTCTATGTAAAACACATCAGTGTTACTTTAAGGTACCCAAACCCCTTCAAAGAGTTTCAAGACTGACTCCAGAATGAAGATTCTCAAAATGTCCAAGCATGTGAGGCAGCATGGCATCAAACCTTCAAGGAAATCTGTCAACATGCCTTGTAGAGTCTCACAATGTACCAATTGACAAAAGTAAGTAAGTTGCATATTTGAGCAAAAAGATACTGGGTTTCTGGAGGTAACTTTTTAATTATTTAAATGTAATCATGATGCTAAATATGATATAAATGTCATTAAAAGATTTATCAAAGAGCAAATTGATCCTTATCCAATAAAACTAAAGTTCTAAGAACAACACAAATATTTATTACAAATCCTCATTATATTTATTATTTATGATGTAGAAAATCATATTTCTAAGGGTGTTACATTAAAAAATGATTTTAAATACTTAAAGATATATTTACAAATTATGTTTTCAAAACTTTCAACTTTTAAACTGAAAAGAAACTTCAAACTCTTGACTGACGCTGGTTATCTCTGAAAAGAGGCTGTTTCCTTCGTTTTAGTTTCCTATAGTTTCCAAGTTCTCCTTTATAAGCATTTAACAATTTTATAATTGGAAGACATAAGTTGAGGTTGGAAGGATTGTTAGAAAGAAAATAAAACCATACACTCAGGATTTGCAGTCAAATTCTCCCAATTCTCTCTATTGCCTATTAATCATTAGACACATTGGCACTTTGATATTGTTTAATTTAAATTCAAAAGCATAAACATATCTCCAGACTTGTGAGTCAAATAATTATAAATCATAGAACGAGCAGGCACATTCTGTCTCACAGGAAAAAGATGCAGAAAAAAACAAATTATATACAGGATCATATCATGCCAAAATGCAGAACATTTTCTCGTTATTCACATTAAGCCATGCTGAATATGTTCAGCCTTATGCACTTCAGACTTATGTATTTTAGTTACATAGCCATCTTTTATTTTTTAAGAGAAGTACAAAAATGCAATAAAGCCTATTTTAACAAGGCAATGCTAAAATTCAATGAAAGCTTTATTATCCCCACTTGGTACATTATTCTTGAGATCAAAGTTAATTATCTTTTCTAAGATGATACCTATCTGTCCCATAGTTTTCTTGTTCAGTAACTTCCATTTAAAATTTTCTCTGCTTCCAAACCAAAGGAAATGTTAAGGTACATGATGTGTCTCTGAAGATCTAAGACTCCAAATGCTTTTGGTCTTTAGAAGTGCAACTACAGAGAAACCACAAAGGACTACAAAGCAGGATGAAATATTAGCCATGGCCCTTGTGTAGATTATAGCCAAAGGAGTATATTTGGCTTGAGGGATTAAATGATTTATTACTGTTCAACTAACCTCCAATGAAAGTATTGTAACGTCTCTGGAACAGACTTTAGAAACATCTCTAGGTGTCAAGCACAAGAGAGAGGGAGAGACTGACTTAGCATATAGACTGAGTCTATCACTGTCAATAATACTATAAAAGCATACTATAAAATATTTCCAAGTCCCCTCTGACTAGTAAGAAAGACCAAGCTCTGAACTCATAAGCTCATAAGGTCTTGATTTACTGCCACTGTTTTCAATACATTGGCTCACTTGCTCATAATAAAGTTGAAATCATGATACTCCTTTTATATTTAGAAATAGTCATTCTACTTTCATGCTTCCTGGTTCAGGAATCAAAAAATAGCTAAGGAAACATGGTGTTGGGTGTATGGCTGTGTGATAGGAATACAAATGTAGAGAATGTAGCAATGATGAATTGCTCATACAACAAACCCTGCAACCGATAGAACAGTAACTGCTTTTATACTAGTTATTTTCTTACTCATGAAAATTCCTACTGCTGATAAGAATTACATCATAACCACTTCTTTAGGAATATATGTTACCATAAAACTTAACACTTGATTTCAATTTATTTATTGGCATTTTATGTTGCTTAATTTTTGAACATTATACTAATAATTATCATCTTCCAAACTCACTGGGGAAAGACTAATCAAAAGATCTTAAGGGACTGACTTTGACTTCTCTATAATTCTATTAAAGTGCATACTATTAAGACACCATACTTCAATGTCATTAAACAGAACTTTTAAAATTCATTCAGCCACATCCATTCATCACATATTTATAAAACATCTATTATATGCCAGTTCTGTTGTAGGCCTCAGAGACGAAAGAATAAACAACAGAGGAAGAAAGCTCTGAATTTAGATTAGCCAGTTGTAAGACAGTATCCTGGGCGATACCTTAAAATTTTAAGATTCTTATTATAATTTTAAACTACTCAGAATTTGTAATAATTCCATTAACCTAATTAACATTTTAAAATATTCTGAAGATAAAAATATTCACCATTAGACCTTGATAAAGAAAATGCTTTATTTCATATGAGTGCATATTAAATTCTAATAAAGTAGAATTTATTTAAAAGAAGAAAATATTGCTCTGAATTTAAGGAATTAAGTTTTCTCTTGATAGGTAACATAAAATAGCATAAGTAATAGATGCCCCCAAAAAGTCATTTTTTTCACTTCACAGAAAATGCCTACATCATAATGCCTTAAACTACAGACCACAGAGGTAATTTATTCCCAAGTCAACACCTCCACTTCTATCCCCCAGAATAGAAAACAATTGCTAAAACTATAAGAATCAAACAAACATTAATTTACAAAAAGCTATTTATTACATTCATAGCTGGAAAGCTAATAAACTTTGGAAAGATATTTTCCACTCTAGTCCAATTCAAATGATAGTATCTACATCTTCATTCAACAGAAAATAAGTCTCAAATAAAGAGATTAATCTCTAAATCCCTGCCATTCATCATCAAAGGCAAATTAGGTAACTGCTTGCTGCTTCTTCGACCATTTCAATAATTCATAAGATTCTCCTGCAAAGGATGCATCAGTTAAATCTTTGGGAGTAAAGTGTCTTTACAGTCGAATTCATATGGGGTGGTTTAAATAACTGACTTTGACATTTCATGAACTAAGTTACAGCCAACCTGAATGGGGTTGAAACATCATTCGACTACGAAGTTCAGTCCTGAGAAAAAAGGAACTTGCCTTTGGAATTATCTTATGTCCTTGTCTGTGCCCTTCACTCACTTCTATACTCCCCTTCACTTCAGCTGCCTGGTGCCTGGGCATCCTCTGAATGTCCAGTGACTGCACTCCAGGGTCCAGATGATTAGAAAAGGAGCTGATTGGACTGTTTTCCACTAAAATGTGACTGTCATTTTGTTTACTCTTCCAGGAGTATCCATCTTTTAAGAGCAAATGGAAAAAAGAGAAACAGTTGTTAATGTTTGGTAAACAGTCTTATGCTGTGGTAATTCAGGATGTGTTAACATCAAAATGAAGACCTTCAAGCAGTTTGTGTAGGGCAGAAAACATTGGACTGGAAGACTTCCTAGGCCACTCCTCATTCTAACAGCATCGGTCCTGTTTCAGGTTAATAAATAAGTAGAGCTAATCATTCCCTCTATTTCTTTGGCACCCTATAAATATCTGTTTCTTTACTCACCACTTGTAAAGTACTTCATTTATTCATTCAACACTCAAATGTCTGTCAAATGCGTAGCCTGTTCTAGATATTATTTTGGGCCCTAACAGTGCAGCGGTGAAAGAACCCTGCACTTCCCTTTGTGGGACCCACAGTCTGGCAGTAAAAAACCCTGTGGTACAAAATGAAGAAATAAATAAACAAGATAATTTCATATTATAAAAATATTTATAAGGAAATAAACAAGGTGTTAAGATCGGTTTTGCCTGGGAGAGCTCCTTGAGAATAAGTGGTCAAGGAAGTTCCCTCTGAAAAGGTGACTTTGACCTGAGACCTAAAAGGGGAGAATGAGCCAGTCAGGCAAACTGCTGGGGAAAGAGCATTTCAGGCAGAGGCAACAGCAATGTGTATATCCCTTACCCCAGGAAGGGGCTTGCCATGTTCCATGAAAAGAGGCAGGGCCATTGTTTTGAAGCATGGCAAGAGGATGAGTGGTAGGAGGTGAGGTTGGAAAGACAAGCAGGAGCCAAACCTTGTAAGTCTGAATTTTCTTCTCTGTGCCAGTGGAAAGTTAGGGAGAAATTTAATGAGCTGGGGAATGAAGGGAAGATCTGATTTATATTTTATCACTCATTCAAGATCACTTGAGGTCACCTTCCCACAACCAAACTATCTTTCTTTATCTTAATGGATGAGAGAGCAGCCTCTAAAATTGGACTGCCTAGGGTTAAATCCTGCCTCCTCCACCATTTATAGACCTGTGACTTTTGACAAGTATTATAACCTCTTTCAAACATAGCATCCTCATTTTTTAAATGTGGAAATAATAGTACTTATGAAATCTGTACTTCCTAGTACAAAACAGAGTTCCTGATTTCCCCTCTTGCCCCTTGCTAAAACTGTACCTCTCGCAGTCTTCAATGAATGACACCATAATCCATCCAGTTGTTCTGACCAAACTCCACCTTATAATTTTCCCTCACAAGCTACATTTAATTATGTCATTTCTACCTTCAAAAAAGTGTATTCTAAATCTGATCTCCATCGTTAAAACAGTACAGGTTCCCATTACCTCTCTCCTAGCTACTGCAACCACTATATTTTTTTCAACACAGAGTCTTTCTCTGTCACCCAAGCTGGAG
Source organism: Rhinopithecus bieti (assembly GCF_001698545.2). NCBI lineage: Eukaryota > Metazoa > Chordata > Mammalia > Primates > Cercopithecidae > Rhinopithecus > Rhinopithecus bieti. The sequence goes on along the minus strand of NW_016802952.1, from coordinate 47,228 downwards.
TGAGGTGGTATGATCTTTGTTTAGCCTCCAAGTAGCTGGGACTACAGGTGTGGGTCATCATAGTCACTTTTAATCATGTTTCAGGCAGTCTCCTTGGACTGGCTAGTTTTTGTATTTTTTGTAGAGATGAGGTTTTTCCATATTGCCCAGTCATATCTTGAACTAGTGGACTCAAGCAATACACCTGCTTCAGCCACCCACAGTACTGGGATTACAAGTGTGAGCCATAGCACCCAGCCTGCAACTGCTTTCTAACACTTAAATACATCTTCTACTCTCAAAACCTACAGTCTAGTTTTTATGGTTTTAAAAGTGATCTTTTAAAGATGAAAGTCAGATCTTATAGCTATCCTACCTATAACTCTCAAATAGAATCCCATTACATATTCAGTCTTATTGCAATTAATAAGACCCTGATGACCTGATCCTGGCCCAACACTCTCACCAGATGTCCTACTGGCTTCTTTATTCCTGAGAACACTCAAAACTCTTTCACTGAGAGTTTTTTCACTGCCTGCTCCCAGACTCCACTCATTGCCTGGAAAGCTATTCTCCTAAATCTTTACCTTGCTTCTTTCTCATCATTCAATTCTCAACTTAAATGTCACCTCCACAAACAAGCCTTTCCAGATAACCCAGTTAAGTTTCATCTTTCTCAATCTCAGTTGTCCCAAACTGTATGGTTTCAGGACCCTTTTGTACTCTTAATAATTATTGAGAACTTTAAAGATCTTTTATTTATGTAGATTATAGGTATTAATATGTAATTTAGAAATGAACACAAAGAAGTTTTGAAATTACATGTTCATTGAGTCATTTTAAATAATAATTTACTTACAGCAAAGTAATAGCATATTTTTATGAGAAATAACTTTATTTTCCGAAACAAATATATTGAGTGAAAGCAGTGGCATTTTGTTTCACGTTTTCAAAAACGTCTTTAGCATGTGGCTTCATAAAAAACAGATGGATTCTCATACTTGCTTCTAAAGCATTCAATCAGTTATAAAATGTTGTTTAATGTTAAAGCATATGAATAAAATCTAGCCTATAAATCCAGCCTATATGAATAAAATCCATATAGTTGGAAAAGGGCAGAGTGTTCTAAAAGCCTTTCCAGATAATTGTACACCAAGACTCAACAAATATTAATTACAATATGGAATCTGAAACCATAACAATAAACTTCTCTGTTTAACTAATAACTAAAATCAATAAACTAAAATCTATTGGTCTATCTTGCATTTTGAATTTGATTTTGTAACATTGTTAGAGAAGGCACACAGCCAGAAACAAACAGACAAGAGAACCCCTGAGGAAGAGTCTTGGAGACACCTCCCACTGATAGTCAGTGCTGCTCAACTGATAGTCAATGAGAAAGACAATAGCTACACTAACTACTTGTGACCTTGTGTTTGGGCTCCTCTGGATCTGAAGGAAATTATTAGGCCCTAGTCAGAGATAACCATGGTAGAGACTTTCCCTGCTGATGAGTATACTCACTCCCCCAGTAACTCACCCTAGAGTAAATAGCCTTTTACTCATAATCATAGTGAAAAACAAACCCTGGGTGGAGATTTAAAATACAAATGAGACATACAACATGTGTACTAGCATGTACAACCACAAAACATGCAGGTCCAAGGAAACCACCTAAAACATGATTACAAGTGACACCCTCTCATGCCCCTTCATAAATAATCATGTAAGATTCTCATAGAGTTCCCCAGCAGTAACTGCTGCTGGTTCACTCTCTCATGCAGCCCAATCTGCCTATCTTTCAGAGTGTACTGCCTCTTTAAACCCTGCTGCTGCTGCTGCCGCTGCTGCTTTTCAGTCAGGCCAGCCCACTCCTCTCTTGAAATCCACATAAAACAACACTAACCTTTAATGTAAATCAGCTAAATGCCACAGTTAAAAGACACAGAATGGCAATCTAGAGAAAGAACCAAGAACCATTGGTATGCCATCTTCAAGAGACCCATCTCACATGCAAAGACACACATAGGCTCAAAATAAAGGGATGAGAGAACACCTACCAAGCAAATGGAAAACAGAAAAAAAAGTAGGGGTTTCAATCCTGGTTTCTGACAAAACAGACTTTAAACCAACAAAGATCAAAAAGACAAAGAACAGCATTACATAATGGTAAAAGGTTCAATTCAACAAGAAGAACTAACTCTCCAAAATATATATGCACCCAGTAGAGGAGCACCCAGATTTATAAAGCAAGTTCTTCGAGACTGTCTAAGAGACTTCAACTCCCACACAATAATAGTGGGAGACTTTAACACCCCACTGACAATATTAGATCATCAAGAGAGAAAATTAACAAGGATATTCAGGACCTGAACTCAGCTCTGAATCAAGTGGACCTAATTGATATCTACAGAACTCTCCACCCAAAAATAACAGAATATATATTCCTTGCACGGCCACATAGCACTTACTCTAAAATCAATCACATAATCATAAGTAAAACACTCCTCAACAAATGCAAAAGAACTGAAATCATAACACTCTCAGACCACAGCACAATCAAATTAGAACTCAAGATTAAGAAATTTACTCAAAACCATACAACTACATGGAAATTGAGCAACCTGCTCCTGAGTCACTTTGGTGTTAAATAATGAAATCGAAGCAGAAATCAAGAAGTTTTTTTGAAATTGATGAGAACAAAGATACAACATACCAGAATCTCTGGGATGCAGCTAAAGCAGTGTTAAGAGGGAAACGTATAGCACTAAATGCCAACATCAAGAAGCTAGAAAGATCTCAAGTTAACAACCTAATATAAAAATGAAAAGAACTAGAACACCAAGAGCAAACAAAGCCCAAAGCTAGCAGAAGACAAGAAATAATCAACATCAGAGCTGAACTGAAAGAGATAGAGACACGTAAAACCCTTTAAAAAATCAACAAATCCAGGAGCTGTTTTTAAAAAAAAAATAATAAAATAGACAGACTGCTAGTTAGACTAATAAAGAAGAGAGAAGATTCAAATAAATGCAATCAAAATGATAAGGATGATATCAGCTCTGATGCCACAGAAATAGGAACAACCATCAGAGAATATTACAAACACATTTATGTATATAAATTAGAAAATTCTGATACATCCTCCCAAGATTGAACTAGGAATAAATTAAATCCCTGAATAGACCAATAATTAATTCTGAAATTGAGGCTGTGATCAATAGCCTACCAACCAAAAAAAAAAGCCCAGAATCAGACAAAGGTGCAGCTGAATTCTACCAGAGGTACAATGAAGAGCTAATACTATTTCTACTGAAACTGTTCCAAAAAAATTGAAAAACAGGAACTCTTCCATAACTCATTCTATGAGACCAGCATCAGTCTGCTACCAAAACCTAGCAGAGACACAAAAAAGAAAGAAAACTTCAGGTCAACATCCCTGACGAACATCAATGCAAAAAATATCAATAAAATACTGGCAAATTGAATCCAGCAGCACATCTGAAAGCTTATCCACATGACCAAGTTGGTTTCATCCTCAGGATGCAAGGTTGGTTCAACATACACAAATCAATAAATGTGATTCATTACATAAACCGAACTAAAGACAAAAACCTTATGATTACCTTAATAGATACAGAAAAGGCCTTCGATAAAATTCAACATCCCTTCATTTTAAAAACTCCAGTAAACTAGATATTGGAGTAATATGCCTAAAAATAATAAGAGCCATATATGCCAAACCCACAGCCAATATTATACTGAATGGGCAAAAGTTGGAAGCATTTCCCTTGAAAACAGGCACAAGACAAGAATGCCCTCTCTTACCACTCCTATTTAACATAGTATTGGAAGTTCTGGCCAGGACAAACAGGCAAAAGAAAGAAATAAAGGGTATTCAAATAGGAAGAGAGGAAGTCAAATTATCTTTGTTTGCAGATAACATGATCCTGTATCTAGAAAACCCCATAGTCTCAGACCCAAAGCTTCTTAAGCTGATAAGCAACTTCAGCAAAGTCTCAGGGTACAAAAGTCAATAGGCAAAAATCACTAGCATTCCTATACACTAACAATAGGCAAGAAGAAAGCCAAATCATGAATGAACTCCCATTCACAATTACTACAAAAAGAATAAAATATTTAGGAATACAGCTAACAAGGAAAGTGAAGGACGTCTTCAAGGATAAGTACAAACCACTGCTCAAAGAAATCAGAGAGGACATGAACAAATGGAAAAACATTCCATGCTCATGAATAGGAAGAATCAATATCGTTAAAATGGCAATACTGCCCAAAGTAATTTATAGATTCAATGCTATTCCCATTAAACTACCATTGACATTCTTCAGAGAATTAGAAAAAACTACTTTAGGATTCATATGGAAACAAGAAAGAGCCCAAATAGCCAAGACAATTCTAAGCAATCATGCTACTCGACTTCAAACTATACTACAATGCTACAGTGGTTACAGTGGTTTTGGTTAAAACATCATGGTACGGGTACAACAACAGACACATAGACCAATGGAACAAAATAGAGAACTCAGAAATAAGACCAAACACCAACAACAATTTAATCTTCAACAAACCAGACAAAAGCAATGGGAAAAGGATTCCCTATTTAGTAAATGGTGCTGGGAAAACTGGCTAGCTATATGCAGAAACCTGAAGTTGGACCCTTTCTTATACCTTACATAAAAATTAACTCAATATGGATTAAAGACTTAAATATAAAACCTCAAACTATAAAAACCCTAGAAGAAAACCTAGGCAATACCATTCAGGATATAGGCACAGACAAAGATTTTATGACCAAGACACCAAAGTAATTGCAACAAAAGCAAAAATTGATGAACAGGATCTAATTAAACTAAAGAGTGTCTGCACAGCAAAAGAAACTATCAACAGAGTAAACAGCCTACAGAGTGGGAGAAAATTTCTGCAAAAGAATGCATCTGACAAAGGTCTAATGTCCAGCATCTACAAAGAACTTAAACTAATTTATATATAAAAAAAAAAACCCAATTAAAAGTAGGCAAAGGACACGAACAGGCATGTTTTAAAAGAAGACATACATGTGGCCAACAATCATATGAAAAAAAGCTCACCATCACTGATCATCAGATAAATGCAAATCAAAACCCACAATGAGACACCATTTCACACCAGTTAGAATGGCTACTATTAGAAAATCGAAAAATAGATGCTGGCGAGGTTGTGGAGAAAAAGGAATTGTTATACACTGTCATTGTGAGTGTAAATTAGTTCAACCATTGTGGAAGACACTGTGGCAATTCCTCAAAGATCTAGAGGCAAAAATGCCATTCAACCCAGCAATCTCATTACTGGACATATATGAAAAACAATACAAACATTTCTGGCAGGGCACAGTGGCTCACGCCTGTAATCCCAGCACTTTGGGAGGCCAAGGCAGGCAGATCACCTGAGGTCAGGAGTTCGAGACCAGCCTGGCCAACATGGTGAAACCCTCTCTATTAAAAATACAAAAACGGCTGGGCGTGGTGGCTCACGCCTGTAATCCCAGCACTTTGAGAGGCCGAGGCGGGCAGATCACAAGGTCAGGAGATCAAGACCACAGTGAAACCCCATCTCTACTAAAAATACAAAAAATTAGCCGGGTGCGGTGGCAGGTGCCTGTAGTCCCAGCTACTCAGGAGGCTGAGGCAGGAGAATGGTATGAACTCAGGAGGTGGAGCTTGCAGTGAGCCAAGATCATGCCACTGCACTCCAGCCTGGGGGACAGAGCAAGACTCCATCTCAAAAAAAAAAAAAATACAAAACTTAGCCAGGTATAGTGGTTGGCATATGTAATCTCAGCTACTCGAGAGGCTGAGACAGTAGAATCACTTGAACCCAGAAGACAGAGGTTGCAGTGAGCTGAGATCGTGCCATTGCACCCCAGCCTGGGCGACAAGAGTGAAACTCCATCTCAAAAAATATATATATATAAACCATTCTATTATGAAGATTCATGTACATGTATGTTCATTGCAGCACTGTTCACAACAGCAAAGACATGGAATCAACTTAAATGGCCATCAATGATAAGCCGGATTTTAAAAAATGTGGTACATAAATGAGACCATATCATTTGCAGGGACATGGATGGAGCTGCAGACCATTATCCTCAACAAACTAATGTAAGAACAGAAAACCAATACATGTGTTATTACTTACAAGTGGGAGCTGAATGATGAGAACACATGGACAGATGGGAGAAAACAACACACACTGGGGCCTGTCAGAGGGTGGGGAGTAGAAGCGGGGAGAGCACCAGGAAAAATAGCCAATGGATGCTGATGAGATGATTGGTGCAGCAAATCACCATGGTACACATTTACCTGTGTAACAAACCTGCACATGTAACCCTGAACTTAAAATAAAAGTTGGAAATTTAAAATAAAAAGAAATGTACTTTACCTTCCTTCAATAAACTCTGCTACTTAACCTGATTAGGTTTGTAGCATTCATTAGACACTGAAAGGGGCTCTGATCTTTTCCCAAAAAAAGGCTGCAAATTTTGTATCCTCTACCCAGAAAAATCTGTTTTATTGTTATTATCATTAATATTTTAAAAGTAATTTTTTTGATCTGTTCAAAATGTGTGATGTATTTCAAATTTAAAATAGAAAACAATTTTAAAGCAATGCAAAAACAAAAAACAAAAAACAATAAAGTGAACAATCACATGCAGAGATCACAAAGAGCAAATAGGTCCTTTAAGCTGGGATAAACTTTTCAATGACTGCTACATACAGTAATTCAAAAAGTGCCATAAATGAAAAAACTTTGATCTTTTAAAAAAGATTATTTGTGCAGGAGATCTATGATCAATGACTCAAAACAGACCTCTCAAAACAACAGTGACACTGATATTGAAGTTGCATGATGAGTTCAAATAAAATAGTTTTATAAAATTAGGAAAATAATAATTTAAAAATAATAGATTTCAAGTTTGTGTGTAACTAATTCAATATTTTTTTAAATAAACTGAAATATTTCATCTGGATCCTTAAAATTTTATATATGTATATTTATATTTGAGGTTAACTTGTATTTTTACACATATTGGGATCTACCAATATAATCTAATTAGTGTGTAGCCTATGAAAAGGACATGATTTAAATAAATCAGAGTACATATATATATGATGAAAAACTATGCAGCCTTTAAAAGTAATTTAGAAATTCATATTTATTGACATAGAAAGGCATATATTGATAAGTAGAAAAAAGCAGTTACCTCATAACATGTATGACAGAGCCTTATTTATGTGAATTAATTATATACGTAAATATATAAATAGAGAGAGATGGAAGAGCCCCCATAAATTTTTTTTTAAGGCCGGTGAAATTTAAATTGTTTTATTGATATATAATAGCTATACATATTTGGGGGTTACCTGTGATATTTTGATACCTGTATAAAATGTATAATGCTCAAATCAAGGTAACTGAGATATACATCACCTCAAACATTTATCTTTTCTTTCTGTTGGGAACATTACAAATTTTTTAGCTATTTTTAAGTATATAATAAATTATTATTAACTACAATTTCCCAGCTATTTTGAAATATATCATTATTATCTATAATTTCTCTACTGCACTATCAAATACTAGCACTTATTTGGTTAGCACACACTACTTATAAGGCCAGTGGGTATATTTCAGTGTCAATTCCCTGATTGTGATATTGTATTATAATTATGAAAAAAGTCATCACTGGGTAAAACGGAGTGAAGGGTATATGGATCACTCTGTATTATTTCCTACAACTCTATGTGACTCTACAATGGTCTTTAAACTTTTTTT
>NW_016802952.1:21767-36049 GCF_001698545.2 Rhinopithecus bieti | reverse complement strand
TTTGTTAGTTTTCCTTCTAACAGTCAGGACCCTCAGCTTTAGGTCTGTTGGAGTTTGCTTGAGGTCCACTCCAGACCCTATTTGCCTGGTTATCAGCAGCAGAGGCTGCAGAAGATAGAATATTGCTGAACAGTGAGTGTTGCTGTCTGATTCTCGCTCTGGAAGCTTCATCTCAGGGGTGTACCCTGCCATGTGAGGTGTGAGGTGTCGGTCTGCACCTAGTGGGGGATGTCTCCCAGTTAGGCTACTCAGGGGTCAGGGACCCACTTGAGCAGGCAGTCTGTCCATTCTCAGATCTCAATCTCCATGCTGGGAGATCCACTGCTCTCTTCAAAGCTGTCAGACAGGGGAATTTACCTCTGCCGAGGTTTCTGCTGCTTTCTGTTTAGCTATGGCCTGTCCCCAGAGGAGGAGTCTACAGTGGCAGGCTGGCCTCCTTGAGCTGTGGGGGCTCCACCCAATTCGAGCTTCCCAGCAGCTTTGTTTACCTACTTAAGCCTCAGCAATGGCGGGCACCCCTCCCCCAGCCTCACTGCCACCTTGCAGTTAGATCTCAGACTGCTGTGCTAGCAATGAGGGAGGCTCCATGGGCGTGGGACCCTCTGAGCCAGGTGTGGGATATAGTCTCCTGGTGTGCTGTTTGCTAAGACCCTTGGTAAAGCGCAGTATTAGGGTAGGAGTTACCCGATTTTCCAGGTGTTGTGTGTCTCAGTTCCCCTGGCTAGGAAAAGGAATTTCCTTCCCCCTTGCGTTTCCCAGATGAGGTGATGCCTCGCCCTGCTTCAGCTCTCGCTGGTCGGGCTGCACCCACAGACCAGCGCTAACTGTCCAACACAACACGCCCCAGTGAGATGAATCTGGTACCTCAGTTGAAAATGCAGAAATCACCCGTCTTCTGTGTCATTCACACTGGGAGCTAGAGGCTGGAGCTGTTCCTATTCAGCCATCTTGAGTGCGCCCTCCCCCCATAAATGTTAATAGTAATTGGCTTCTTTTGAAATGACATCAGGTTATTTTTACATTTCTTGCTATACTTTTCTATATTACAATTTTTTTCAACAATCCTGCATCATTTTATAAAATTGATCAACATATTTTTTAAAGAAAAGAAAATTATGTCTTTCAGATATTATGTAGATTCCTATGCAACCATAATTTCTCAGTGATAACAGAGCATGATGTCATGGTAAATATTCCTGGCCTTAATTGCAGTGGCATTTATATTTGTAGTTAGAATATCAAAGAGAAGAAAGAAAAAGAAAATATCCCAGAACCTAACAATCCATTGAAGAATATTTAAATGCATGAGATTTTAGCCCAATGTAACTCCATGTGAATCCTCTGCTTCACTTCAAACTACTATTAATATGACTATACTACTGTACATACTCCCTGACATTAGCAAATACCAATTCACTACATATTATATTAAATGTCATGGAAATTTCAACCATGCATATACTATGATCCCTGCTGTGATGCCCTGTTCTTGAATAACCACAATTCAAGATAGGATGGAGAAGTATCCAATAAGGCAATTTTCATGTTTCAAAAGTTCCAAAGAAAAGATCATTTTCAACCCCACTGAGCAAAAGCATTCAAAGGAGAGGGTGGTGTCTCAGCCATGCTGGGAAAAATCAGAATTCCAGGATACTAAACTAAACAGAAAAAAGACCTCCCAGCAGAGGAAGAATAAAACCCAGTCTACCTATTCAGATGCACAAGAAAAATACATTTCTTTACTACAACAACTTTTATCCCAAGCCCCCAGGATATGGAGTAATAGAAAATACTTGATGTTAGTCTTACCATTTCCCAAATTTATATGAAGTGCCAGGGCACTGGAGTTTGTGGGGGTAGTGATTAATAAGGAATGGCCCAGTCCACACAGGTGGGTTGTTACTGTGACATCCATTATCTCTGACGGCCTAGCCTCTTCAGTTTTTATGGCTCTCTGCCATTTCCATAAACAACTTTGGGAGAGAAACGTTATATAATGCCAGAGGATTCCCACTTCCTCTGTAGGATTTTGCAGCCACCCTAATGGCACTGGAAGCAAGCCCTAGGTCCTTCTTGCCCCAGGTCCCTCTTTTCCCTGGTCCCATAGGCCTCTATTCCTTTTTACTTCTCATCCTGAAGGAAGTTCTTTCTAGTCTGGGACATAGTATATAACCTTGATGTCTTCCCAGCTTCTGATCAGCACTTGTTCTAGTCCCATAAATCCTCTTCACATTAATATTTAGAATTTTGAAACACAATACTCAGAGACATTCACATGTATCTATTTCCTGTCCTGCTACATCCCTCCTCTGAAGCAATGAGCCCAAAATTGACTGCTTGCTTGAGTAGGCGGTGAGATAAAATATAGGAAAATTGTTTCAAAGACAATGCCAGCCATAATACCTTAAAAGGTGTTCAGCCAAGTCCTTGTACCATAAGTATAATTAAAAATCAACTAAATACCAAGAAATCTGCCCCTGAGGGATTAACCTAAGAGATTCTCTTCTTCTCCTGTGGAGATACTGCAGGCAAAAAAGAAAAAAAAAAACCTTCTACAATACTCATCCATCTGAAAGCACATACAAAAAAAAAAGCAAGTTTCTCACAGACCAATCTTGACTTAAAGTTATGTTATTATTTTACAAATATAGGGGAAGTGTACTCAATAAATTTTTAAGTCACATTCTCTAGGAACATTCAAAATAAAAGTCATTTCTTCTAAGAACACATGGGTTATATTAATATGAAATCATTTACTCATGGTATAGCCAGGAGGTATTAGAACTAGGATCCCCTACTGTGACCCCAGAGCAAATTCAGGAACAGGAAAGAGATCCTTCAAGTTGAGAGCAGCTTTATGCAGAGAATGTACCATTAGTGCCACCTATTGGTTGTATTGAAATAATCCTGAGGTTTGGGTTTGTCAGTGAAATCTCAGCAGTAAGGAGGTTCCTGGGTATATTTCCATGTGTTTCAATCAGGGAAATGCACCTTGGTATATTTCCACATGTTTCAATCAGAGAACATAGCTGCTTCTGGAAAATACTACAGCTTGGCGGCCAGGCACCAAGTCTGATTTTCATCCTATTCAAGTCTTAAAATCTATCTCCCCATAAGTTTCCTCTGACTTCTTTTAACATTGTACCATTTATATTCCTCAATTTTATTTTATTCCTAACATTCTTTCACCTTCAGTATCTAAATTATCAGTAAGAATCTTCTCCTCCTCCTATTACAAGCTCACAAACTAGAAAATCTACATGAAATGGATAAACTCCTGGAAACACACAACCTACCAAGATTGAAACAGGAAGAAATAGAACTCCTGAACAGACCAATAATGAATAGCGAGATTGAATCAGGAATATAAAAACCTCTCAACCAAAAAAAAAAAAAAAAAGCAGCCCAGGACCAGATGAATTCACAGCCAAATTCTATCAAACATGCAAAGAATTAATAGCAATCCTCTTGAAACTATTCCAAAAAATCAAGGAGGGAATTCTCCTTAACTCATTCTACAATGTCAGTACCTCCCTGACGCCAAAATCAGATAAGTACACAATAAAAAAAGAAAACCACAGACCAATATCCCTGATGAACATATATGTAAAATTCCTAAACAGAATACTAGCAAACCAAATCCAACAGCACATCAAAAAGATAATATACCATGAATAGGTGGGATTCATCACAGGAAGGCAAGGATGGTTCAACATATGCAAATCAATAAATATATTAACAGAATTAAAACAAAACCATATGATCATCTCAATACACAAAAAGGATTTGATTAAATTAAGCACACCTTCATGATAAAAATTCTCAACAAGCTAGGCATAGAAGGAAGGTACCTCAACACAATACAGGTCATGTATGACAAACCCACAGCCAACATCATACTTAATGGGGACAAATTGGAAGCATTCCCTTGTTAAAAGAAAAACTTCAGCTGAATTAAATTTAAAGAAATTTAATTGAGGAAAGAACGAATTGTGAATCAGGTAGCTCCCAGAATCACAGCAGATTCAGAGAGACTACAGAGATGACTCATAGTAAAAACAAATTTATAGACAAAAAAGAGGAAAGTGACATACAGAAATCAGAAGTGAGATACAGAAACAACTGGATTGGTTACAGCTCAGCATTTGCCTTATTTGAACACAGATTAAACACTCAGCAGTGTATGAGTGGTTGAAGTATGGCTGCTGGGATTGGCCAAGACTCAGCTATTGTTACAGTTGCATACTCCAGAGTTAGGTTTTCAATCTTGTCTACCTATCAAGTTAGTTTGCAGTTCATCCAGAAGGACTCAAATATAGAAATATATTCTCAGGCCACATTTAGTTTGCTTTAACAGTCCTCCCCTTTTGGTCATTTTCTCAATTTTGAGAGATTGATGAAAGTTTCAATTATTGATGTCATATTACCATCATAACTGTACTTTTTGGTTTTGAAACCCACTTGGAAACAGTAGAACAGTGAATTTTGCAAAGGTAGGAACAAGGGCTGAGTAGAGGGTACCTCTTTATGCTGGAGCATCCTGTTTACAGGAGAAAAACAAAAACTGGTCTGTTCTAGGATCTACAAGTTTACTTAAAGTATCAGTTTGATTATGTCACATTTAGCAAAAGCACCTCCATTTTTGTTTGGTTTGGTCTCTTGGGGCCTAGTGCATGAGCTCAATCCAAAACAATGAACTTCCATAATTTTGTTTAAAAAAAAAAATCTGGCCAGGCATGGTGGCTCACCCCTGTAATCTCAGCACTTTGGGAGGCCAAAGCAGGAGGATCACCTGAGGTCAGGGGTTCAGCCTGGTCAACATGGTGAAACCCCACCTCTACTAAAAATACAAAAATTAGTTGGGTCTGGTGGCACATCCCTGGAGTCCCAACTACTCAGGAGGCTGAGGCAGGAGAATTGCTTGAACCCAGGAGGCAGAGGTTACAATGAGCGGAGATCATGCCACTGCACTCCAGCCTGGGTGACAAAGTGAGACTCCATCTCAAAAAAAAAACTTTTTAATCAGGTTCTCACTTAGGTGAGAGTGTGACCAAAATTTAGTCACTCAGTGCCATTCTCAGTTACCATCATTTTGGGTTTCTGGTCTCAGGTTGTCATTCATAGGCTACAGTGTCCTCATGGTCACGCATTTCTTTCAGCTCTTGTCATTCCAGTTGAAGAGAGACCATCTGGCATTCTAGAGATGGCTGAATGCAAACACTTAAAACATTTAAGAGAATACAGTGCACCCAGGAGACTACTATTATGACTATCGGGAGGATAATACCAAGAGTTTGGAGTATGCTCCTTACCATGGATTCCCATAAACCAAACCACCTAAAATCAAATAGATCAAAGAATGAGCTAGATAGTCTAGTTGCTTAACTAAGTAGTCTTTTCATTAATCCCCTACAACTGAATCTCTGTAATACCCAGTGTCTTCTCCATAGGCCATAAGTGCCAGCAGCTGCACAGATACTTCTCCATTTAGCCAATTCTATTATTTAGTGTAATTTTCACAAGAGAATTTAAAGTCTGTTGTGTAACTATAGCCTTTACAGTAGAATCTACTATAGTTCCTATCATAAGGGAGACATTTCTAATCATTGCCTCTTTTACTCCAACCATGGGGGAAAAAAAAAACTATGCCCTTCTAAAAGAGTGAAGGCCTCCTGGCAATGTTCTCTTTAACCATAACATGGGATAAGAGAAGTGAACCAGTGTTCTGTTTCTGATTATGAGGCAATGTATGTACCATTAAAGTTTCTCACCTACACTGAGCCTTCATCTTTATCAAAGTATAAAGTTATCCATATATTAAGGCTGGCTGCAAAATCATTCATAAATAAAAGTAAATAAGTGCACATAACAGATCCCCTTTTCACTTCTGTTGTTCATAAAGGTGAACAAGGAAAAAATATCCAAAGATAAGAGTTTCATAATAGTAAAATCTTGACCCGTGAACTTGGAAAAAGCTGTTCACATCAAGGATGTCATCCTCTTCTGGGCAGAAATTTCCCTGGTTAGCTTTGCCTTAAGAGTTCCAACGGGTGTACAGTTCCAAGAGTATGAAGGGACCCCCTTCTCAGTTGTGAGATTATGAACCGTAGCATAATAATTTACTGCATTATATCAGCCTTCTTACATAGGAAAGCTTTTATACAAACAGAAAAAAATGCATTGAAAATGACAATTGAATGAAATCCCTTTATAAATATTTAAAGGGTCCATTAGGTAGCCAAATGTACCTGAAGCTTTGATTGCCTTCCCAGGAATATGAGTTTACAAACCAAACATTGGTCATAAACTATTTTAGCAATTTAGATGTCACCACACCAATATATATTTAATTTGGACCTTTAATTTTATCTTTTCCATGATGAGTCATGGAATGCAGAACCTTTAATAACAAAAGCTTTAAGGACTTGAGAAGAACAAGGTGGCCATCCTGGTTCTCCATAAGTTCATGCTTAATTAACATTAGACTTACATCCTCTTGAATACTGGTTGCTTCTCCAAATTAGGTGAATAGCACTGATAACTGATGGGTTATCATAAATGAATTGACTTAGACCATGAGTTCATTCAAATTGTATATCTAAATAATTTTAGTATCAGCTAATGTAGCATGAAAATCTGGCAAGGCATTTTCTTGGTATTTAATTAATTTTTGTTCTACTTAGTTTAGCAGTTTTATAACCCAGTCAGTCTTTTCATTACCCAGTTCAAATAATATGATTCTAAAGTTATTAGAGGCCGGGCGCGGTGGCTCAAGCCTGTAATCCCAGCACTTTGGGAGGCCGAGACGGGTGGATCACGAGGTCAGGAGATCAAGACCATCCTGGCTAACCCGGTGAAACCCCGTCTCTACTAAAAAAAAAATACAAAAAACTAGCCGGGCGAGGTGGCGAGTGCCTGTAGTTCCAGCTACTCAGGAGGCTGAGGCAGGAGAATGGCGTGAACCCGGGAGGCGGAGCTTGCAGTGAGCTGAGATCTGGCCACTGCACTCCAGGCTGGGTGACAGAGCGAGACTCCGCCTCAGAAAAAAATAATAATAATAAAAATAAAAAAAATAAAGTTATTAGAAACCTGTTTTCAAGAGTGCTTTTCACGATCCTTTCCAGACTTTCATGAATCTCCTAAAAGATACCATATTCAAGGATTTTGTGTGCTTGTGAAGTTTACAGAAACTGCATCAGCATTAAGCAATTAACTGTGTAAATGACTTTAAATAGTAATAGTCAAAAACACAATTGATAAGGAAATTTGGTTATTTCTATGGTTTATGGTAACTTAACATAATAACCATAATTATGACTGATAGCATATACTCAGATATATTAGAATTTTAGAAATCCCATACAGTTTTGGAACATATTGATGACATACACGAAAATACAACCTGAAGAAGGTTAATCATTATCTTTTATTTTGACAATGCTTCAGCCATGGAACTTAACATGTCAAATAGCCCTATTTATCTCTCTTTTGGATGTTTCAGGGGCCCTCTGTAGGATCTCAAAGTTAGAGGTCAGAAAAGACAATTTTGAAACTGAAATTTGATTTTGGAAAGCCTATCAAATATATTAAAGGTTTAAAACACTTGATTCTATGAAATAGAATTCCAGGTTACCATAAGTCATTCATTTAGCCAAAATGATGACTTGAACATTTTTAAAAAGGCAAAAACCTTTACTCACTGATAGAGGGAAGACTTAGCTTTCCAAACAATCTGTGTCTTTTCTTTCCCTTCTTTTTTCAGTAGTTTATTCAAAAGGCAAACAATAATCTTTCATTATCCTTTAATATTACATGAAAATCGTGTTCAAGAGAAAGCTAAATTTCACCCTTGCATCAGTGTATCACTAATGTCAACCCCAATTCTTAATAAAACCTTATAAACAAATTGATTGGATCTTAATCAGTTTGACCATAAGGTGAAATTATCATAAATCTTTTATTAACCCTTTGTAAATTTTTGTTAAAGAGATTAGTGCTCTGAAAAAAAAACCTATGTGCTTTTATTCAATGTTTATTTACAGAAAAACCAAACAATATTCCTTTAAATTAGTCATATGGTTCACACAGTTTCTTTACACAAATGATCTTTACAAACTTTTCCACAACTTGTTTAAACCTTTACTATTACCTTATCTAATTTAAAACAATCCTTTAACCCTCTAAACTAGGCAAAAACTTATATTCCCATGCTTTCTTATAATCTTTACCAAAAAAACACATTTCACTCTCTCACACCCTTGCATACGAACTATTTTTTCAGGTGGTCTCATTTTGTTATATGGTAACTCTTAGCAATTTTTAATTTTGGTGAAAAATCTTGGTAAGTAAAGATTAATATATGTTAGTAGGTATTAGAGTCTTAGGACACCAGATAAGGTCTGACTTTTTCCGCATAGCTAGGACCATGGCTCTCCACATGTCTCCAACGCCTTTATCTAGAATCTAATGCTCAAAGTAGGTAAATTGAAAAATTTTCAAAAAAATCAAAGAAGGCAGTTTATTGATCTAAAACACTTTGGTAAACTTAGTATCTGACCTGCCTAAATTTAGACCAAATGTCTTTATTTTCGCCAATATCTTTAAAATTTTTATTCCAAAGATTACTAAGTTACATAAAACTAAAAGGCATTACAGTTTTTATTTTTTTTTTTTTTTTTTTTTTTTTTTTTTTTTTTTTGAGGACATAGTCTTGCTCTGTTGCCCAGGCTGGGAGTGGCAATGCACAATCTCGGCTCACTGCAACCTCCCCCCAGGTTCAAGTGACTCTCCTGTCTCAGCCTCCCGAGTAGCTGGGATTACAGGTGCACGCCACCCCGCCTGGTTAATTTTTTGTATTTTAGTAGAGATGGGGTTTCACTGTGTTGCCCGGGCTGGTCTCAAACTCCTGAGCTCAGGCAATCCACCCACCTTGACCTCCAAAAGTGCTAGGATTACAGGTGTGAGCCACCACTCCTGGCCTAGTTTTTAATTTTCTCACAAAATATTTGATCTAAGCACTTATTTTTCTTTAATCCAATTAATTAGAGCTCTTTTATATAAATATTACACACGACACATATATAACTACTCAGATAGACAGAAGATCCAGTAGTTGTAAGATTTTTTTCATTTGCCAGTTTCTAAGTTTCTCTTTAAAGCATGCAGTTTTTATGGCCTAATAAGCAGGCACAGCTGGAAGACAAAACAAATCTCAGAAATTAAGGGTTCCATTTTTACATCACATCCTGGATCCCAAAAAGGGAAATGCTATGTGACAAGACAGTGCAATGCTTTTACTGTGCATTTTATCGCATGGCAACCCAAAGCCATTGCCCATTCTGCAATTTGGCTATCCTTAAAAGTATATCTCCTACTTAGTTGTTACACACCAAAGCTCTCTTAAAATACAAAGTAATTTGTGATATTCCCAAAAGTCAAAAACATCAGATAATGCAATGCGAAACACAGCAGTCTTAGATTTTGAGGAAGATATATCCACTTTTAATTCCTAAGTTTTCATGACAAAACAGAGGGTTTTCTCAAAACAGGATCTATGGTGCCTCCTCTGCTTTTCCCAAGGAGTCCCAAATTGTTAAAGATTGAATATCCACTATTAATTAAGCTGACTTTTAACAATAACACTCTTTATAAAGGTCTTTTTAAATCTCTTATTACCTGACTTTAGCCACACCAAGTGGACAATATTTCTGGCTTTTAAACTTTACCAAAAGTAACCTCACAAGTGAAACCAAAAAGCCTCAATTAAAGTTTCGACTTAACCACGAGTGTATGAGGTATCTTCAAAGAAGTGGTAAGCAGTTTTTACAAAATCTAGAATCTTTAAACATAGCTCAGAGAAAGGAAGATATAAGAAGGGAAACTAGAAGTTGTTCACGGAGGGGAATCAGCAAATGGTAAAGGTCACACAGACATCAACCAGAGTACTCATTCCCTAAGCCAGAACAGAACCTGGGCCACCACTGTAAAATGGCAGAGACCAAAATAAAGTACTGCCACATGGTAACAGAGTCAAGCTCCCAAGGACATAAAACAAAATGGAGACCTATCCAGTTTTGGGGTGTGTGTGGGGTGGGTGTGTGTGTTTTCAGAGACGTGTAGCAAAGTTTGTAACTGATCAGTTTGCCAAGCTGGCTTGAACAGTGGGCTTATAGGGTCCTAAGCCCGTGCTCTAGCTTAAGGTATTCCTCCTTATGACAGAACCATACAGAAAGACACAAAAAGCACACCAGATTGGCTACAGCTTGAGACTAGCCTCACAAACGCTTTTTTTCAATTAATCAAAATTTTACAGAGGATATAAATAGGAATCTTTATTATTCTTTCAACAGGTTTGCAGAGAAAGAGAGGCCAGAAGTCTAACTGGTAAGCAATTCTTACCCTTTTGCCAGCATGTCAGGTTTCTGGGTTCATCTTCCCTGAGTGGCCCTAGCAACCACTGAGAGCCAGGCTGCATCACAAAGGAAAATCACAGAACCACAGGTAAAATCCTCTTAATTTTGCAAGATGCTGCCCAAGGGGGGGCATGCGGTAACCACATTAACATTTTCCATTCTGACCAGAGCAAAATATGTGCTTTAAAAAAAAATATTGAAATCTTTTTAGAAGCTTCTGCATATCAATTGGCATCCCTAGATGAGACTAATTTGGGAGCCATCTTTTTTCTTTTCTTTTTTTTTTTTTTTTTTTTTTTAATGCACTTCAATGCACTGTTGTTCATTCGGAACGTTCCACTGTAAGTTACCTTTAGTAACATTTTGCCATTTCTGTAAGACTTTGCTGCCTTGGGCCTAATGTATAAACCAGAAGGAACTGTTTTCCAGAAATTAAGGATTCCATTTTTAACTAAAATATTGGCTTTGATTTTAGGTTCCCTTAGTGAACTTAGCCAATGATTTTTTTCTACCTAAGCATGCAAGAAAAATGAAACAAAGGGGTAGAACACCAAAATCCCTGTGAATTTTCAAAAGTCAAATTTTACAGCCCCTGCAATATTACCATTTACTACCAGTTTATCTCTGACCCAGTCAGATGTAAGCGGCCTGTAACTGGATCCAAACCAGTTAATTACTAGATCAAATCCCATCCTGAACCCAGTCTAATGTCTATCACAACTTCCAAATCCAGTTTGGAACAGAAATTTGCTCAAAAAAACTTGGAGAGCTCAAAACACAAATCCATGGAGCTCTGAAATCTGAGCGAGAACTTACCATGATCTCCAGCTGCTGAGAGATCAAAGGACACAAGTAGCTACAGCAGATACCTTGCTTGTTCACTCAGCACTCCTGGGGTTAATTATAGAGGCTCTACTTCAGATCCCACTTCTAACACCATCTGTTTAAAAAAAAAAAAAAAAGCTTCAGCTGAATTAAATTTAAAAGAGTTTAATTGAGCAAAGAATAGTTTGTGAATCAAGCAGCCCCCAGCATCACAGCAGATTCAGAGAGACTGCAGGAATGCCTCGTGGTAAGAACAAATTTATAGACAAAAAAAGGGAAGTGACATACAGAAATCAGAAGAGAGGTACAGAAACAACTGAATTGGTTACAGCTTGGCATTTGCCTTATTTGAACACAGTTTAAACACTCAGCAGTTATGAGTGGTCGAAGTATGGCGGCTAGGATTGGCCAAGACTCAGCTATTGTTACAGGTGCACACTCCTAAATTAGGTTTTCATCATTATTATTATTATTATTATTATTATTATTATACTTTAACTTCTAGGGTATATGTGCACAACATGCAGCTTTGATGCATAGGTATACATGTGCCATGTTGATTTGCTGCACCCATCAACTCGTCATTTACATTAGGTATTTCTCCTAATGCTATCCCTGCCCCAGCACCCCAAACCCCCCGACAGGCCCCAGTGTGTGATGTTCTCTGTCCTGTGTCCAGGTGTTCTCTTTGTTCACTTCCCACCTATGAGTGAGAACATGCTGTGTTCGGTTTCCTGTCTTTGTGATTGT
The DNA here is from genome assembly GCF_001698545.2 of Rhinopithecus bieti. Taxonomy (NCBI): domain Eukaryota; kingdom Metazoa; phylum Chordata; class Mammalia; order Primates; family Cercopithecidae; genus Rhinopithecus; species Rhinopithecus bieti. The sequence continues at coordinate 24,062 of NW_016802952.1, read as the reverse complement.
TTGCTGAGAATGATTGTTTCCAGCTNGGGGCCCACCACCAAGCCCAGCTAATTTTTTTGTATTTTTAGTAGGGATGGGGTTTCACCATGTTAGTCAGGATGGTCTTGATCTCCTGACCTCATGATCCACCCCAAAGTGCTGGGATTACAGGCATGAGCCACTGCACCCGGCTGTTTCCTGACTTTTTAATGATCGCCATACTAACTGGTGTGAGATGGTATCTCACTGTGGTTTTGATTTGCATTTCTCTGATGACCAGTGATGATGAGCATTTTTTCATGTATCTGTTAGCTGCATAAATGTCTTCTTTTGAGAAGTGTCTGTTCATATCCTTTGCCCACTTTTTGATGGGGTTGTTTGTTTTTTTCTTGTAAATCTGTTTGAGTTCTTTGCACATTCTGGATATTAGCCCTTTGTCAGATGGGGGGATTGCAAAAATTTTCCCTCATTCTATAGGTTGCCTGTTCACTCTGATGATAGTTTCTTTTGCTGCACAGAAGCTCTTTAGTTTAATTAGATCCCATTTATCTATTTTGGCTTTTGTTGCCATTGCTTTTGGTGTTTTAGTCATGAAGTCCTTGCCCATGCCTATGTCCTGAATGGTATTGCCTAGGTTTTCTTCTAGGGTTTTGATGGTTTTAGGTCTTACATTTAAGTCTTTAATCCATCTTGAGTTAATTTTTGTATAAGGTGTAAGGAAGGGGTTCAGTTTCAGCCTATGGCTAGCCATTTTTCCCAGCACCATTTATTAAATAGGGAATCCTTTCCCTATTGCTTATTTTTGTCAAGTTTGTCAAAGATCACATGGTTGCAGATGTGTGGTATTATTTCTGAGGCCTCTGTTCTGTTCCATTGGTCTATATATCTGTTTTGGTACCAGTACCATGCTGTTTTGGTTACTGTAGCCTGGTAGCATACTTTAAATTCAGGTAGTGTGATGCCTCCAGCTTTGTTCTTTTTGCTTAGGATTGTCTTGGCAATCCAGGCTGTTTTTGGTTCCATATGAACTTTAAAGTTATTTTTTCCAATTCTGTGGAATTGAAGAAAATCATTGGTAGTTTGATGGGGATGGCATTGAATCTATAAATTACTTTGGGCAGTATGGCCATTTTCACGATATCGATTTTTTCTGTTCATGAGCATGGAATGTTCTTCCATTCGTTTGTGCCCTGTTCTATTTTGTTGAGCAGTGGTTTGTAGTTCTCCTTGAAGAGGTCCTTCACATCCCTTGTTAGTTGGATTCCTAGGTATTTTACTCTCTTTGAATTTATTGTGAATGGGAGTTCACTCATGATTTGGCTCTCGGTTTGTCTGTTATTGGTGTATAGTAATGTTTGTGATTTTTGCACATTGACTTTGTATCCTGAGACTTTGCTGAAGTTGCTTATCAGCTTAAGGAGATTTAGGGCTGAAACAATGGGGTTTTCTAAATATACAATCATGTCATCTGCAAACAGGGACAATTTGACTTCCTCTTTTCCTAATTGAATACCCTTTATTTCTTTCTCCATCTGATCGCCCTGGCCAGAACATCCAACACTATGTTGAATAGGAGTGGTGAGAGAGGGCATACTTGTGCTGGTTTTCAAAGGGAATGCTTCCAGTTTTTGCCCATATAGTATGATATTGGCTGTGGGTTTGTCAAAAATAGCTCTTATTATTTTGAGATACGTTTCATCAGTACCTAGTTTATTGAGAGTTTTTAGCATGAAGGGCTGTTGAATTTTGTCAAAGGCCTTTTCTGCATCTATTGATATAATCATGTGGTTTTTGTCATTGGTTCTGTTTATGTGGTCGATTATGTTTATTGATTTGTATATTGTTGAACCAGCCTTGCATCCCAGGGATGAAGCCGAGTTGATCGTGGTGGATAAGCTTTTTGATGTGCTGCTGGATTCTGTTTGCCAGCATTTTATTGAAGATTTTCACATTGATGTTCATCAGGGATATTGGTCTAAAATTCTCTTTTTTTGTTGTGTCTCTGCCAGGCTTTGGTATCAGGATGATGCTGGCCTCATAAAATGAGTTAGGGAGGATTTCCTCTTTCTATCGATTGAAATAGTTTCAGAAGGAATGGTACCAGCTCCTCTTTGTACCTCTGGTAGAATTCAGCTGTGAATCCATCTAGTCCTGGACTTTTTTTGATTGGTAGGCTATTAATTATTGCCTCAATTTCAGAGCTTGTTATTGGTGTATTCAGAAATTTCACTTCTTCCTGGTTTAGTCTTGGGAGAGTGTATGTGTCCAGGAATTTATCCATTTCTTCTAGATTTTCTAGTTTATTTGCAGAGAGNT
>NW_016802952.1:9198-20233 GCF_001698545.2 Rhinopithecus bieti | reverse complement strand
AAATTCTTTTCTTTAAGAATGTTAAATACTGGCCCCACTCTCTTCTGGCTTGTAGGGTTTCTGCCAAGAGATCAGCTGTTAGTCTAATGGGCTTCCCTTTGTGGGCAATCTGTCCTTTCTCTCTGGCTACCCTTAACATTTTTTCCTTTATTTCAACTTTGGTGAATCTGAAAATTATCTGTTTTGGGGTTGCTCTTCTCAAGGAGTATCTTTGTGGTGTTCTCTGTATTTCCTGAATTTGAATGTTGGCCTGCCTTGATAGGTTGGGGAAGTTCTCCTCAATAATATCCTGAAGAATGTTTTCTCATTTGGTTCCATTCTCCCCATCACTTTCAGGTACACCTATCAAATATAGATTTGGTCTTTTCACATAGTCCCACATTTCTTGGAGGCTTTGTTCATTTCTTTTTACTCTTTTTTCTCTAACCTTGTCTTCTCACTTTATTTCATTCATTTGGTCTTCAATCACTGATAGCCTTTCTTCCTCTTGATCGAATCAGCTACTGAAGCTTGTGCATGCATCATGAAGTTCTTGTGCCATGGTTTTCAACTCCATCAGGTCATTTAAGGTCTCCTCTACACTGCTTATTCTAGTTAGGCATTCTTCTAATCTTTTTTCAAGGTTTTTAGGTTCCTTGCAATGGGTTCGAACAACTTCCTTTAGCTCGGAGAAGTTTGTTATTACCTACCTTCTGAAGCCAACTTCTGTCAACTCATCAAGTCCTTCTCCATTCAGCTTTGTTCCATTGCTGGCAAGGAGCTGCGATTCTTTGGAGGAGAAGAGGTGCTATGGTTTTTAGAATTTTCAGCTTTTCTGCTCTGGTTTCTCCCCATCTTTGTGGTTTTATCTATCTTTGGTCTTTGATGCTGGTGACCTACAGAGGGGGTTTTGGTGTGACTGTCCTTTTTGTTGACGTTGATGTTATTCCTTTCTGTTTTTTAGTTTTCCTTCTAACAGTCAGGTCCCTCAGCTGCATGTCTGTTGGAGTTTGCTGGAGGTCCACTCCAGATGCTGTTTGCCTGGGTATCACCAGCAGAGGCTGCAGAACAGCAAATATTGCAGAACAGAAAATATTGCTGCCTGATCCTTCCTCTGGAAGCTTCATCCTAGAGGGTCACCCATCTATATGAGGTGTCTGTCGGCCCCTATTGGGAAGCGTCTCCCAGTGAGGCTACATGGGGGTCAGGGACCCACTTGAGGAGGCAGTCTGTCCATTCTCAGAGCTCAAACGCCATGCTGGGAGAACCACTGCTCTCTTCAAAGCTATCAGACAGGGATGTTTAAGTCTGTAGAAGTTGTCTGCTGCCTTTTGTCCAGCTATGCCCTGTCCACAGAGATGGAGTCTATAGAGGCAGTAGGCCTTGCTAAGCTGCAGTGGGTGTGCCCAGATCAAGTGTCCCAGCCACTTTGTTTTCCTACAAGCCTGAGCAATGGCAGACGCCCCTCCCCCTACCAGGCTGCTGCCTTGCAGTTCAATCTCAGACTGCTGCACTAGCAGTAGGCAAGGCTCCATGGGCGTAGGAGCCACCAAGCCAGGCACAGGAGAGAATCTCCTTGTCTGCCAGTTACTAAGACCTTGGGAAATGTGTAGTATTTGGGCGGAGGTGTCCCATTTTTCCAGGTACAGTCTGTCACGGCTTCCCTTGGCTAGGAAAGGGAAATTCCCTGACCCCTTTTGCTTCCCAGGTGAGGCAATGCCCCACTCTGCTTTGATTCACCCTCTGTGGGCTGCACCCACTGTCCAACCAGTCCAAGTGAGATGATCCAGGCACCTCAGTTGGAAATGCAGAAATCACCCATCTTCTGCATTGATCATGCTAGGAGCTGCAGACCAGAGTTGTTCCTATTCAGCCATCTTGGAACGGCTAAGTTAGGTTTTTAATCTTGTCTACCTATTAAGTTAGGTTGCAGTTTGTCCACAAGGACTTAAATATAGTATGGAATCCTTCTCAAGCCATATTTAGTTTGCTTTAACACTCTCTAAGAACTGCAAGAAGATAAGAATGTTCACTTTCATCACTCTTATTCAACAAGTACAATAAGTTCTTGCCAGAACAGTTAGGCAAGAGAAAAAATAAGTCATCCAAATTGGAAAAGCAGAAGTCAAAGTATCCCTGTTCCCTGATAATATAGTCATATATCTAGAAAAACCTAAAGACTATACCAAAAACCTCAGAGTTGATAGGTGAATTCAGTAAAGTTTTAGGATACAATATTATATAAAGAGAAATCAATAGCATTTCTATACACCAATAACAATCTAGCCAACAACCAAATCAAGAAAGCAAACTTGTTTATAATAGGTACCAAAAATATATATATATCTAGGAATAAATTTAACCAAAGAGGTGAAAGATCTATACAAAAAGAACTACAAAACACTGATGAAACAAATTGAAGGTGATACAAACAAATGGATAAACATTTCATACTCATGGATTTGAAGAATCAATATTTTTAAAATAAACATACTGCCCAAAGCAATTGACAGACTCAATACAATTCCTATCAAATTACCAACATCAGTTTTCATAGAATTAGAAAAAAAATTCTAAAATTCATACAGAACCAAAAGAGAGCCCAAAAAGCTAAATCAATCCTAAGCAAAATGAACAAAGCTGGAGACATCACATTACTGGACTTCAAATAATGTTACAGGGCTATAATAACCAAAACAACATCATACTGGTATAAAAATAGATACACAGATCAATGTAACAGAACAGAGTGTCCAAAGATAAAGTCACACACCTACAACCAACAAATCTTCCACAAAGTCAACAAAAATATATACTGGGGAAATGTCACTGCATTCAATAAACGGTGTTAGGGAAATTGGATACATGCATTAGTCTGTTTTCACACTGTTGATGAAGACATACCCAAGACTCAGAAGAAAGAGAGGTTTAATGGACTTACAGTCTCACATGGCTGGAGAGGCCTCACAATCGTGGCAGAAGGCAAGAAGGAGCAAGTTACATTTTACATGGATGGCGGCAGGCAAAGAGAGAGAGAGCTTGAGTAGGGGAACTCCTCTTTTCAAAACCATCAGATCTCATGAGAATTATTCATTATTAGAAGAAAGAACCACCCCCATGGTTTAATTACCTCCCACTGTGTCCCTCTCACAACACGTGGGAATTGTGGGAGTTACAATTCAAAATGAGATTTGGGTAGGGACACGGTCAAACTCTATCAGTACCCATATACAAAAGAATGAAACTGAACCCATACCTTTCATCATATACAAAAATTAATTCAAGATGGATTAAAAGCCTAAACGTGAGACCTATAAGAATAAAAAACCTAGAAAAAAACCTAGGACAAACTCTTCTGGACATCAGCCTAAGCAAAGAATGTATGACCAAATTCTCAAAAGCAAACACAACAAAAACAAAAATAGACAAATGGGACTTAATTAAACTGAAAAACCTCTGCACAGCAAAAGAAACAATCAGCAGAGTAAACAATCTACAGAATAGGAGTAAATATTTGCAAACTATGCATCTGACAAAGGACTAATATTCAGAATCTACAAGGAACTCAAACAACTCAAAACGGAAAAAACAAGTAATCCCATTAAAAGTGAGCAAAGAACATGGACATTTTTTAAAAGAAGACATACAAGGAGCCAACAAGCATATGAAAAAATGCTCAAAATTACTAATCAGAAAAATGCAAATTAAAACCACAATAAGATACCTTCTTATACTAGTCAGAATCGTCATTATTATAAAGTCTAAAAACAATAAATATTGCCAAGAATGCAAAGAAAATATACACCATGGGTGGGAATTTATATTACTACAACCTTTATGAAAAACAGTGTGGACATTTCCCAAATAATTAAAAATTCATCCAGCAATTCCACTATTGGTATCTACCCAAAGGTAAAGAAATCATATCAAGAAGATTCCTGCTCTCATATGTTTATCATAGCACTATTCACAATAGCAAAGATATGGAACCAACCTAAGTGTCCATCATCATATATATACACACTATGGAATACTACTGAGCCATAAAAAAGAATAAAATCATGTATTTTGCAGCAACATAGATGGAACTGGAGACCATTATCCTAAGTGAATTAATGCAGAAACAGAAAGTCAGAAAACACATGTTCTTACTTATAAGTGGGAGCTAAACAATGGGTATACATGGACATAAAGAAGGTAATAATAGACATTGAAGACTACAAAGGGTGGGCAGATGAGACAGTGTGAGGGGCATGAGGGCTGAAAAGTTACCCACTGGGTGCAATGTTCACTATTCAGTGATGGGTACACTGAAAGCCCAGGCTTCACCAGTACACAATGTATGCATGTAAGAATTGGGCGCTTATACCCACCAAATATGTTAAAATAAAATAACCTCTTTCCCCTTCCTCACCAATACCAATAATATCACAGATAAAGAAGGTAGCTCATAGGGTAGCTCTGAGCTATGAGAAGGTAGCTCATAGTACCAGACCCTGAGGCAAAGTTTTCATGTTAGCAGGGCTCAGATGCATCTCCTCCCCTTGCACCAAGATTTGAGAGACTACAGGCAATCATCTCAGAATTTTATTGCTGGAAGGTTACTGATCACTTTACCATTTAGTAAACAAACACGAAGGAGTGTTTATATGTCCAACTTTACATACCTAGTTAGTAACACATTGAAAACTAGGAGACAAGCTTTTTAAATTTTCGGTCCAGTATCCTTTCCATGTAATGCTGCTGTTCCTACCTTCCCTCTGGAACATTTTCAGCAGAAAAAACAGATTGGCCTAGTGGAGTGAGACCAAGTTTCAAAGAAAATTACTGTGACTCTTGGCCAAGGTCCTAAACTTAAGTTTGCAGAATGGGATAACACTTAATTTGTAATCAACAAAGCTTGATTTCTAATGAAGTTTTCATCATTAGGCAATGTTTCACACTGTTTTTGAGCCCTGCAGTTACTGGACCATGTACTGCCAAATCACATTTACTATTGTTGTATTCATTTTATGAAGTGCTGAGCACCCAGGCAAGCTTCCACATGTATTCCCATTCCCATCCTGTTCTGAACACATCCTAGCTTTGTGTAAGCTTTCTTACAAGCTTATGATTACAATCCTAGGTATATTTTTCTTAATAAGTCATACTTCTTGCTTCAGAGAAAAAAAATTCTTCAAACACAACTATTGATTTGCATCTTGCAAATGGCATAATTATAAACTCTTTCCTAGAGAAAGCATCAAAAGAACAAAATTTTGCTAACATCTATATACTGTACACACAAAGCTCAGGCAAAATCTCAGAAATAGCTCACTGATATTTATTTTCTGATATTTGTTGGTCATCCTCTTCTGAAATGAGAGTCCTCATGCAAGAGGAAAATAATATTATTATATATTTCTAAATCAGCCTCCCATAAATATGGATGGCTTTCTAATATATGAGACTGGTTGCTTCTCAGTCTTTGGCTAAGAGCAAATATGGTATCTAATGTATGAGAATAAAGTTGATTTATTTATGCTTTAATTAAAAATAATAAAATTAATGTCTGAAATCCAATTGTCCTTATGCTCTTGATCTTAGCTTTTCAGCTGGTAATCACTTTTTTTCTAAGCTAACTACTGCTTTACTTTACCATTTTTGCCTCAGGTAAAGCTCATTCTCCTCTTCTTTATTTTTGTATCTAGTTACACAGTCAGAAGAACAGACATAGTTCAAAAGAAAAATAGTGAGTCCAATATTCCAATCGCTTAAACCTTCTGGAAAATAAATTATTTCCTGTGCTCTTTGTAACCATGAGTACGTGGCCTTTTACATGAAGGTGAAGGGTGAAAATTTACAAGTCACAGTCTTGACAGCCATGAAACTAATGAAGGCAAACATCCATGCTGATGTAAGCTGGTCAGCATGGTATTTCACTATAGAAAAGTGCTAAGTCATTATTAAATCTCAAATGTTATAGCTGGAGACTTAATAGCCTCACCCCAAGCCATTATTATTTCTTTGCCTAAACACAGTTTGCTAGAATTCCCTCTGCTGTGAAAATAAATTGCTGATTAGCCAAATGGGACTTAAGCCTCCCTTCACTGGTCTAGTAAATAGGGTTCCCAAGCTATGTGCCACTCACTTCCTCAAGTACTTTTGAGCACAATTTCTTTCACAGGAAGCATCACCTCTCTACAGCCCTATACCAAGAAACCAAGATGATGACAGGCTGAACCGTTAATTTGTAACTCTTTCATAATTGAGGTCACATTCAAGAATGAGAAAATACTTGACAAAGAAAAATAAACCAGCTTTCAATGTACCCTGTTCTTTGCAGCACCTGCTGTCTATTCCCAGATTAAGCTGAATAAATACTGTTTTCATGAAGATCATACAGAGCCTAGGCAGATTTAATAGCATTTCTTGCCCTTCTTTGCCTCCTATCCCCTGCCACCACCATAACCATGTAAAATTCTGAAAAACTGCAATTTGGGCCCTTATGAAAAAACATTTCATATGATGAAATTTACTAAATTTCTAGCTCCTGTTCAGTTCCCACATGGACAAAAATAACTGCCATGAAGGCCCACAAATTTGGAAGTCAACATTTAGAAATTTCTTAGAAAGAGAGGTGGATGATGGAAGAAAGTGAAAATACTGCTGGCATTTCATCTCTGTCTTCGTGGCAAAAAGAGAAGAGTTTCTGAATCAGCAGTAGAGGGGGAAGAAGCTCAGCATGAAATTTCTTGTGCATCTGATTCACCAATGGAGTCAAAACATTGACTACAGCTGATAACAAGAAGCACAAGAAGAGAAGGGACACATGGTTCCAAACTAAGAATATTACCTCTGGTTTCTGGTAAGAAGGGAATTGCAAGATATTTTTTGGCACAAAATCAGAACACAGTTTGAATGCAAAGTAAAAATGTTCAAAAGAAAGATGCTTTAGGCCATACCTAGGAAACTCTTCACGGGTAAGCATATGTGTGTAGTTAACATAATCTGTCCAAACAAGAGACCCTTGTTCATCAGACAAGTGTCTGTTCTGACGACCCAGGTACTAAGCTAGCAGGGAACATCTTTGCTGAAAATAGGGGGAGAAAGCCTTATACCTGCTCAGAAAATATATTCTCCTGTGGATGGAAAGGAAAAGAATATGAGAAGAAAAGTGTAATTACTGAGCCTCTGACTATCTCTGCAAATACTTTCTTCCCCTCTTTGCTTCTCTTGGTTTCTCACTGCCCCTCTGTGTGTTTACACTTTGTCATCTCTTTGAACTTTTGATGAATATTCATGTCTCCATAGTGATGTGGCTGTACTATGATTAAGAACAGACTGAAGTACTTAATATAGCCTCTTCTGATAAAGGAAACTGTTGGGTAGCAAGCCATCCATGTTAATGAGGGACATTTTACTATGACTAGCTAATGAGTAAAACTGTAGGGTTTCGACCTACAGAGAAAATTCGATTGCCTTATCACAACATCACCATTCCCTAAATGTATGTGGGAGATACCACCAGTAACAATTCTTCTAACCCATTTGTCAGCTAATCAGTCACATTTACAGATCAAATATTTATTGAGCTGGGTTTTATCCTAGGCACAAGGTAAAAGAGGGAAAAGCAGACATAAAAACCTTATACTTGGGCTGGGCGCGGAGGCTCACGTCTATAATTCCAGCACTTTGGTAGGCCGAGGCGGGCAGATCATGAGGTCAGGAAATCGAGGCCATCCTGGCTAACACGCGAAACCCCGTCTCTACTAAAAATACAAAAAACATTAGCCGGGCGTGGTGGCAGGCACCTATAGTCCCAGCTACTTAGGAGGCTGAGGCAGGAGAATGGCATGAACCTGGGAGGCGGAGCTTGCAGTGAGCCGAGATAGATCCACTGCATTCCAACCTGGGCAACAGAGCGAGATTCCATCTCAAAAAAAAAAAAAAAAAAACTTATACCTAAACCTTAAGAGTCTAGGGCAAGTGCTTTCTGCAGATCATCTGCAGCTACTATGGAAGCTTCTCTTCACAGCCTCTTAAAATACCAGCCACTCAAGCAGCATTACCAACCAGGTAAGGTTGACGGGACTAGTAAGGGCTGAAATTCAACTTGTACTCTGCTCTCCAAAATCTGCCCTACCCAGAGGAGACATCTTTTAAAAAGTCACACAAAGGCAGCACCAGAAGCTGCAGCCCTGTTTTAAAGCAGAGGTTCCCCTCCCACATGAGTTATTGCATCTTTCCTTCCCTGGGTGTTTCCCAGTGATGCAAAGGCCATACCCACTTGTCAGACCTCAGCCATGGACCTACATGCTAGAGCTGACGTGAATAATGTAACTTACAGCAGAAAACAAAAATCTATATACCAGTGGAAACGTAACAGCACAGCCGATCTCAGATTCCTTAGACGTTTTGACTTAAACCACATACTTAGTTGTCATTTTATTTTAAAGTTCCAGAACAGCTTTTCTGAGTTAGTATGCACTCTGAAGTCCAGAGTCCTTTGTCCAGAGTACATCCACTTTTATCAAACACATTTCTCACATAATAAGGAAGGCAGGAGCCTTTCTCCAACTGACTTACTACATTCCTATACTTATTATTAGTAAATATGCAAAAAAACAAAACACGAAAAGGGCTTTGAAGAAAGCCAGGTTTGAGTGAATTATTTGCTGATGGAGATATACAATTTCATTCATACAGTTGATTTGCTGCTAGCTAGTTCCTCAGATTATAGGAAATGGATATGGCATGTTTTTGTTGTGTGTCTGCTGCCTCTGTTGCAAAGATAAACCTTAATTGGCAAGCCTTTAACATCTAATGGTATTTTATGTTATGGTCTTATAGAAATCTGTCTGGGCTTTGTGACAAAGTTGTGTAATAATGGAGGAAAAGCTGTGATAATGCATGCGTTCTTGTTTCGGTACTAAAAATTTACACTAGCTTTAGTCAAAACAAATTTGGATTCTATTGCTTGAAAATGTACTTTTTATTCCGTTGATTATAAAAAATTTGGGGTAAAAGCTTATAAAGCTAATTTTATATGAAGTTCTCTAGCAGGTAATTTATAATGTGATTCTTCCATGAATTATTTGAAATCTGTTTAGCCCATAAAGATAGCCCATCCAAAAAAAGTCAGAGTATTTTGTATTTTAACTCAAGTCCTAGATTGCCTCTCACTGCCCATGATTCAAGAGCAACTAAAAACTACAGCCAAATCCAGTTTCTATCTATGATTAAAGACCGGTTTCAAATAGACAAGCAAGCAGCAGTCAACATATGCATTAAAAGGTGCCGAATAATCATTAATCTTTCTGACTGCTTAATCAAATAAATTAGCTATGTCATTCTTTCAACACAAGTTTTCCTCACTGCCATGATAGGCTTCAAGTTATGTCATATGAAATTGTTCTTCTGGAAATAAATCAAAAACCATGCAAAAACAAAACAAAAAAAACCCCTTAGTCTTTAATACAAGGAAGAGAATCCTGAGAAGGATATAAACTAATGGCATAGGTCAAAGCCAAATGTATTCCTATTTGATAGCCTCCAGAGAAGCTCCCTCAAAGGTAAGACCTGCTATAGTTTGAACATTTGTCCCCTCCAAAATTCACATTGAAATTTAATCACCAATGTACCAGTATTGAGAGGTGAAGCCTTTAAGAGGTGATTGGATCATGAGGGTTCTGCCTTCATGAATGGATTAATCCAATAATGAATTAATGGGCTAATGGTTTAATGGTTTATCATGGGAATGGGACTGGTGACTTTAAAAGAAGAGTAAGAGGCCTGATCTAGCATGCTCAGCCCCCTCACCATGTGATGTCCCACACTACCTCAGGACTCTGCAGAGAATCCCCACCAGCAAGAATGGTCTTACCAGTTGCATCCTCTTGACCTTGGACTTTCAAGCCTCCAGAACTATAAGGAAACAAATTTTATGTCATACAAATTACTCAGTTTTAGGCATTCTATTATAAGTAACATAAAACAGACTAAGACAAGACCCCTTCCTCATAAATCAATAGAAATACATCTCATAACTCTTCTTCAACTGCAACCTAAGTTCCAAGGAGCCACAAAGTGGAGAAAAGCCTAGACCCAAATTCCTGAAATGCCTGATTCCTCTTCCTCAGCAGACTATATGTCTCTGGTCCTTTAAGATGTGTCTGATATATTTTCTTCTCTCAAACCCTTTATCTGACTCAACACATTTCCTTCAGCCTGACTTAGGTATGGCTCCATCTTAGCACTTAACATAGTAACACAAATATCTGTTAATATGTCTTTCATTCCACTACAATATTAGTTTCTTGAGGTCAGTAACTGTGTATTTGAGTCTCTGTATTCCTAGTACCAGCCGTGATACTTGGAACATAATAAATGCTTAATAAAAATTTGCTGAATGTAAAAACCAGGAACATAAAGATGAAGCAGTACATTTCCTCCAGCAAATGACTGCTTGGGAATACCTGTTTTACCCATTAACTTCCTGAAGAACTAGATGGATCACTACAAAAGGTGGGTTCTTTTCAAAGTTTCAATCATTTTGAACAACTCCCATAGTTTAGTCATCTCCATTTCAAGGATGATCATATGTAAATGTGGTGAGCTTTTTTATTAATAGTTCATTCAATACCTCGCACATGTCTGATCAGTCCAGAAGAGCCAATATGGTATAGAATGCTACCTGTAGGTTTCCTTATGGAAGAAGCTCGCAGCAGGAATGGTTACCAATTAACTGCTTAACTGCGAATTTCTCCAATTTTCCAAATCAATTTCTCTTTATCTCAGCTTCTAACCTCTTTATGTCCTAAGAAGCTTGCTTATTTGACTCACAGGCAGAATTGTCATTTCTACTCCTTAGTTACTTATGTTAGCTGAAAGAATAACATGTTTCAAAAATATTGTTCTCCACTCTTTGCTTTCATTTAACCAAATGTAGCCTTACTTTGTTAAGCTCTTAAATAAGTTTGCAATTCCATTTCTGAACACAAATCTACATTCATGAAAATGGATAGTCTTTATGCTCCTGAAAATTACATTCTGTTACTTCTTTTTTTTTTTTTTT
>NW_016802952.1:0-5940 GCF_001698545.2 Rhinopithecus bieti | reverse complement strand
TTCCTTGAGCTGCTGTGAGCTCCACCCAGTTCGAGCTTCCCAGCGGCTTTTTTTAACCTACTTAAGCCTCAGCAATGGTGGGCGCCCCTCCCCCAGCCTCGCTGCTGCCTCATGGTTAGATTGCCACAGACTGCTGTGTTAACAATGAGGGAGGCTCCATGGGCGTGGGACCCTCCCATCCAGGTGAGGGATATATTCTTCTGGTGTGCCCGTTTGCTTAAAGCGCAGTATTGGGGTGGGAGTTACCTGATTTTCCAGGTGTTGTGTGTCTCAGTTCCCCTGGCTAGGAAAAGGGATTCCCTTCCCCTTGCGCTTTCCAGGTGAGGCGATGCCTCGCCCTGCTTCAGCTCTCACTGGTCAGGCTGCAGCAGCTGACCAGCACCGATTGTCTGGCACTCCCTAGTGAGATGACCCCAGTACCTCAGTTGAAAATGCAGAAATCACTGGTCTTCTGTGTCGCTCGCGCTGGGAGTTGGAGACTGGAGCTGTTCCTATTCGGCCATCTTGCTCCGCCCCCCGCATTCTGTTACTTCTTCAATGGAAAAGGATGTATATATTGCCTTTGACTAGGCTGCCTTTGTGTAGATTTATGAAAAATTGGCAATTCTAAAAGATTGGATCTTGATATGTCTGTCTTATAAACCCATGAAGTTCTTTGATCTCCAGCTTGAATCACTAAGTTAAGCTTTTCATGAGCTGAAACAACAGGCTTCGTTTCTCCATCTGCTGCACAGCACTCCAGAGATGCCACAGGCCTAAGGAAAGTAAAAAACACAAATAGAAAGAAAATTTCTCTGTTTTTTTTTTCTTAAGTGCCTGGAGCAAATCAAACCCTCGAGTCTAGCTGCTAAGGAAAGAGGCAAAATCTATCTGCATTTCCAAGGGAAAAGATGGGTCAGTTACCCAAACACAGGAAAATGCCCTTATGCAAGACAGAAGATAAAATAAAATAAAGTACAAAGAAATTCTAAATTGCTGTAATGTTAAAAACCTAAAATAATAAGTTAACCATTAGGAAGACTTCTTTTAAGGGCTCTCTCTCCCTTGTTTTGCTATAAAATCACACTTTATAAAAGTGGAACAAGAAACTATGCCCCCAAACAGTGATAAAACATTATTTTTAATTTCATGAATGCAAACACACTACTTGATATTTGGTTCCTCGACCAGGTCATTAGCCATGCAAAGAAATGAAATCCTGGGTGTCATATGCCCAAATTAAAAAGAAATCAGCCTACTGACTCCTTAGCCAAGGTTGACAAGCTCTCCAGAAGGAAGGCTGTGTCCATTAAAATAATATGTCTATTATTATCCTTTCTCTGTGTTATTATTCTATTCTTAGCTGGCAGAGTTACTCTATCCACATGAAAGCATCAGTCCAACTTCTGACTGACCACAAGAGCACTGATTAATATCTACACGAGAGGAGTCCTGTTAAAACTGCAGGATCTTCCTCCAAACAGCTCAGCCACACAAAGCCAAACTTGCTACTGTTGTAACCAGAATACATAGCTTGTTATTTTTAATTATATCCCATCCATAGTTAGGTCTTTCCTTTGGAACAGTGGATTATTATTCAGCAACAGTTGAGTGACAGGGGTGTGCATAGGATGCCTCCCATGTTAGATTTGCTCATCAATTCACGATAGCTAAAATGAAAGTCAAAGCACACAGTGGGTATTAAGATCTTAATTTTAGTCAAACAGCATCAGCCCTGCAACACAATACATCACAAATTTAAATACATGGATGCTAAGTTTCAAAGCCTACGTACTCGTAAGAAATTTTACAATTCAAAGTGAATTCTAAATGTTTTTGACATGTTGGTGGACACTTGGAGAGCTTTTGTGCCTCTGCTTTTTGTTTGCTTTTAGAGTCAGTATTGTGTAGATTCAAAGCAGTGGTTCCCAAACCAGGGTTCAATTTTATCCCCAGGGATTTGACAGTGTCTCAAGAGATTTTTAATTGTTATTAATGTAAATGGATGGAGGAGAGAGGTGCCACTGAATATAGCCCTTAGTGATCAGGAATGCTGTTAAACATCCTCCACCACACAGGACAGACCTCACAACAAACATCTGGTTCAACATGTCAATAGTGCCATGCATGGGTGAGAAAAACAGGGTAAGAGGAAAATAGCAGTAAGAAATTTTTATTTGTTTAAAGTTATTATTTTATCCAATTAGTGCATTACCTAATATTAAAAGTTAAATAGCACTAATAGAACCTCTCATGAAAAAAATAGACATCCTCTGCCTGCTTTTTCCTGTCTTGAGTTTTCCTTCTCAAACATAACATTATTTCCTCTGGCTACCCTTTATTTCTAAAGTATATACTTGTGCCAAAAATTCTTGAGTTAAGCAAGTTTAGATATTATTGTTATTGACACTTTATTTTGCAACGAGATGATTTAGCACTCTTTTAACATCTCACTTTTTCACTTTCTTCTCTAACTTTACCTTCTTTTTTCCCTGTTTTCCATTTCTCTCTGGAAGATTTTTCTAACTTTATTTCCAACCCTTTTATTGAACTTTAATTTCAGCTGCTTTAATTTTATTCCCAAAGGCTCTTCCTTGATCTCTTTTCACTTATTATTCCTTTTTTTATTATATGCAACTTGTTTTTGCTTCAGGAATAAAATATCTCCTCATATTTCTTTAATGTTATAAGCTACATCCTTTTGGAAATTTTCCTTTGCTCACTGCTTTGTTTCTATTTCCTTTGAGATCTGTTTTTGTTTGCTTTTCATAGTCAATCTGTCTAATATGGGAACATTTACTTACAGTGATATTTTGCTGTCCATTTATGTTTAAAAGTTAGAAATTGAAAGGCTGTGCATGCATGGGTAGGGTTTGCCTACTAGGGACGTCACAGAGCTCAATCTAGTGGTAATTGGCCATACTGATGGTCATCCCAACTGCCAGTCCCATCCTGCCTATTCATCAGGATAGGCTATGCCCAAACAAACAAATTCATGGTTCAACACACTGGGGCAGTGTGTTCACTACAAACTGCTCTTTAGGGCAGTTATACTTATGGTAGCTCAGCCATCTAGGCTGCTTCCAGGTTGTAGTTCCTTCACACCAAAACACAGCTTCTATGGTCACCACAGAACAGTGACCATATCACTTTACTTCACACCCCATTGGCCACAAACAGCTACATGACTTCATCTAACTGCAAGAGGGTGGGGGACATTTGAATATTTAGCAGGGAGCCATTCAGCCGCTCCATTGGCTTGACTCACATCTTTACAAGGGATATATCTTTTTTTGTGTTTAGTTTATTTGTATGTGGGGTGCATAGTAAGTATATATATGGGCTACATGAGGTATTTTGATACTGGCATGCAATGGTAATAATCACACCAGGATAAACGGGGTATCTATCACTTCAAGCATTTATCCTTTGTGTGACAAACAATCAAATTATAATCGTTTATTTTTAAATGTACAATTAAATTGTCTTTGACTATACTCACCCTGTTCTGCTAGCAAATACTACGTGTTACTGATTCTTTCTAATTTTTTTTTGTACCCATTAACCATCCTCACTTACCCCAATGCTTCTGCTACCCTTCCCAGCAGCCGGTAACCATGTTTCTACTCTCTATCTCCATGGATACAATTATTTTAATTTTTAGCTCCCACAAATATGTGAGCATATGCAGTTTGTCTTTCTGTGCTTGGCTTATTTTACTTAACATAATGACCTCCAGTTCCATTCACGTTGTAATAAATGACAGAATCTCCTTCTTTTTATGGCAGAATAATGTCCCATTGTGTGTATGTACCACATTTTCTTTATCCATTCATCCGTTGCTGGACACTTAAGTTGATTCCAAGTCTTGGCTATTGTGCATAGTACTGTAATAAACATGGGAGTGCAAATATCTCTTTGATATACAGATTTTATTTCTTTTTGGTATATCCCTAGCAGTGGGATTGCTAGATCCTATGGTAACTCTATTTTTAGTTTTCTGAGGAACATCCAAACTATTCTTCATAGTGGTTGCACTAATTTACATTCCCACCAACATTTCCCTTTTCACCACATCCTTGCCAGCATTTGTCATTACCTAACTTTTGGATATAAGCCATTTTAACTAGGGTGAGGGAACATTTTATTACAGTTTTGATTTGCATTTCTCTGGTGATCAATGATGTGGGCACTTTTTCATATACCTGTTTGTCATTGGTTTGTCTTCTTTTAAAAAGTGTCTATATAAATTTTTTGCGCATTTAAAAATCAGATTATCAGATTTTTTTCCCCATAGAGTTGAGCTCTTGATATGTTCTGGCCATTAATCCCTTGTCAGATGGTTAGTTTGCAAACATTTACTCTCACTCTATGAGCTCTCTCTTCACTTTGTTGATTGTTTCCTTTGCTATGCAGAAACTTTTTGACTTGATGAGATCCCATTTCTCCATTTTTGCTTTGGTCATCTGTGCTTTTGGGGTATTACTCAAGAAATCTTTGCCCAGTCTAGTGTTCTGGAGAGCTTCTCCAATGTTTTATTGTTTGTTTGTTTGTTTGTTTTGAGATGGAGTCTCACTCTGTCACCCAGACTGAAGTGCAGTGGCGCCATCTCAGCTCACTGCAACCTCCGCCTCTTGGGTTCAAGCGATTCTTCTGCCTCAGCCTCCTGAGTAGCTAGGATTACAAGCGCACACCACCATGCCTGGCTAATTTTCTATATTTTTAGTAGAGGTGGGGTTTCACCATATTGGACAGGCTGCTCTCAAACTCCTGACCTCAGGTGATCCACCTGCCTTGGCCTCCCAAAGTGCTGGGGTTACAGGTGTGAGACAACTCTGCCTAGCAAGTGATTTCTTTTAGTAGTTTCATAGCTTAAGGTCTTAGATTTAAGTCTTTAATTCATTTTAATTTGATTTTTGTATATGGTGAGAGATAGGAGTCTAGTTTCATTCTTTCGGATATGGATATCCAGTTTTCCCAGCACCATTTATTGAAGACTGTTCTTTTCCCCCTGTATGCTATTGGCACCTTTGTCAAAAAAAAGTTCACTATAGATGTATGGATTTATCTCTGGGTTTTCTATTCTGTTTCACTAATCTATATGTCTTTTTATGCTAGTACCATGCTGCTTTGGTTATTATAGCTCTGTAGTTTTTTTTTTTTTTTTTTTTTTTTTTTTTTTTTTTTTTTTTTTTGAGACAAAGTCTCCCTTTGTTGCCCAGGCTGGAGTACAATGGTGCAATCTTGGTTCACTGCAACCTCCCCCTCCCAGGTAAAAGTGATTTTCCTACCTCAGCTTCCTGAGTAGCTGGGACTACAGGCCCACACCACCACCCCCAGCTAATTTTTTTATTTTTAATAGAGACGGGGATGCACCATGTTGACCAGGCTGGTCTTGAATTACTGACCTCAAGTGATCCACCCACCTCAGCCTCCCAAAGTGCTAGGATTACAAGGGTGAGCCACTACACCCTGCCAGCTCTGCAGTATAATTTAAAGTCAGGTGGGGGGGGGGGCAGAGAAAGATGGCCAAATAGGAACATCTGCAGTCTCCAACTCCCAGGGCGAGCGACACAGAAGACCGGTGATTTCTGCATTTTCAACTGAGGTACTGGGGTCATCTCACTAGGGAGTGCCGGACAATTGGTCCTGGTCAGCTGCTGCACCCCGACCAGCTAGAGCTGAAGCAGGGCGAGGCATCGCCTCACCTGGGAAGCGCAAGGGGAAGGGAATCCCTTTTCCTAGCCAGGGGAACTGACACACACAACACCTGGAAAATCGGGTAATTCCCACCCCAATACTGCGCTTTAAGCAAACGGGCACACCAGGAGATTATACCCACACCTGGCCAGGAGGGTCCCACGGCCACAGAGCCTCCCTCATTACTAGCACAGCAGTCTGTGATCTAACCGAAACGGCAGCAGCCAGGCTGGGGGAGGGGCGCATGCCATTGCTGAGGCT
>NW_016802951.1:0-2232 GCF_001698545.2 Rhinopithecus bieti | reverse complement strand
ATGTATACCCATTTATTTAAAAAATATAAGTATTTATTTTTAAATGTACGTTTTATGCCATGAAATGTCACAAGTGTATATAAGGATAGGTCTTTAAAAACCCGCAGCAAGCATGTAGACATTTGAGGAATTCTCTCATTCAATACAGGAAGAAGAGAAATCAAACTAAGCAGTGATTTGTATTAAAAGTGTGACGTGAAGGAGGGCTTAGCTTCAACAATGAGATAAGAAACATCAGGCCTGGTGCGGTGGCTCATGCCTCTAATCCCAGCACTTTGGGAGGCCAAGGCGGGTGGATCACGAGGTCAAGAGATCGAGATCATTCTGACCAAGAGATCGAGATCATTCTGGCCAACATGGTGAAACCACGTCTCTACTAAAAATACTAAAATTAGCTGGGGGTGCTGGTGCGTGCCTGTAGTCCCAGCTACTCGGGAGGCTGAGGCAGGAGAATCGCTTGCACTCAGGAGGCGGATCTGGCAGTGAGCCGAGATCGCGCCACTGCACTCCTGCCTGGTGACAGAGCGAGACTGGGTCTCAAAAAAGAAAAGAAACATCAGAACATTTTGGAAGTTGTGATGTATGGGGTGAGTGAATTTTTGCAACCATAGGATGAGCACAGTTGGAAAGCTTTAGCTACACCCTTTGTGGAGAGTTTCTGACAGTGAGCAATGTTTTTTTTTTTTTTTTTTTTTTTTTTTTTTTTTTTTTTGCATAATTCAGTGGGTGCTTTGGCATTGGTGTTTGCTTTGCGTTCCCTAGAAGCATATTCAGAACAGAGGTTCAAGAAAATTTGTTAGAGAGTGCTCCCAGGAAAAACGTATAGTAGAATAGGAATGTTTCTGGGGTCATACAGTTATTCTGTGTTTGTCTCGTTGAGGGATCTTCAAGTTGTCTTCCATAGCACCTGTACCATGTCACTTTCCATGCTCATCAGTGATAGATAAGGTTTCCCTGGTCTGGAAGGACCTTGAAAACATGGTCAGTGAAAGAAGAAAGACAAAAAGGCCACGTATGACATTATTCCAGTTATATGAAACGCCCAAAATAAGGATAGACGACGGAGGAGAACATAGAGTGTCACTTTGCCGTACCCTCCACCGCACTTTTCTAACCAAGAGCTACTTTGAGTTTCATGCTATTAGGATCAGGGTCAGTCTTTGGCTTATCAATACGTTTTAGTCTCTGTTAGCCTTACTGGCTTTAAGAAAATAACTTCTTGTGTGTTCATGGCTGTATTTATTCCTCAATTTGCAGAACTGTATAAATAAAGGATTTAAGAATTATTTGAATGTTACTGCACTGAAAAATGTGTACGGATTAGTGTGCAAGATTACTTAGCAGAACCTTTACAAGTTTCTGTTGACCTTGCTGATTGAGCATGACTACTAAATATTATGTAATAAAAAGCATTTATCATAAAAAATACAAACATATATATATATACACACACACACACGCACATGTTTTTCATTGCCCTCTATGCCTTCGTTTCATTTTCCTTTTTCAGAAGGGGTCTGGCTCTGTCGCCGAGGCTGGAGTGCAGTGGCGCAATCTCCACTCACCTCAACCTCCACCTCCGCCTCCGCCTCCTGGGTTTCAAGCGATTCTCCTGCGTCAGCCTCCTAAGTAGCTGGGATTACAGGCGTGCACCACCAGGCCCAGCTAATTTTTTGTATTCTTTTTTTAGTAGAGATGGGGTTTCACCATGTTGGTCAGGCTGGTCTTGAACTCCTGACCTCAAGAGCTCCACCCGCCTCAGCATCTCAAAGTGCTGGAATCACAGGTGTGAGACACCACGTCCAGCTCTACGCCTTATTTTCTTATTTTTCATTGCCCTCTATGCCTATAACTATGTAAAAGAAACTACTTAAGAAGTTCAAAGCCTTGCGAAATAAATTCCTTATTGGCTTACACAGAACTCACACTTGGGTTTTGGTTTGCGTCTTGGTTTTCATTTTTTGATGTGAACAGAAAGCTGATTGGAGGTTGCCAGGGGCTGGGAAGGGGAACTGGCGAGTGGCTCGTTTTTGGGTAATGAAAGTGTTCTGGGACTAGATAGAGGTGGTGGTTGAGCGATTTTGTGAATATCCTTAATGCCACTGAACTATATACTTTACAATGGTTAAAATGGTAAGCTGTATGTTATATGTGTTTTATTGCAATGAAAGCGAAACTTTTACTGCAATAAATTCATTGGAATAAAGAGATATATAAAAATATATACTTACA
>NW_016802950.1:288612-290635 GCF_001698545.2 Rhinopithecus bieti | reverse complement strand
TTTTTTTTTGAGGTGGAGAGACCTGCTATGTTGCCCAGGCTGGAGTGCAGTGGCCTGATCTTGGCTCACTGCAACCTCCACTTCCCAAGTTCAAGTGATTCTCCTGCCTCAGCCTCACAAGCAGCTGGGATTACAGGCATGTGCCACCACACCCAGCTAATTTTTTTGTATTTTTAGAGACGGGGTTTTGCCATGTTGGCCAGGGTGGTCTAAAACTCCTGGCCTCAAGTGATCCATCCGCCTTGGCCTCCCAAAGTGCTGGGATTACAAGCGTGAATCACCATGCCCAGCGTATGTATCTATTTCAACTGACAGGGAACTCCCTACCTCCTCAGGCAGCCCCATTCATCTTAGGGTAGTTTAATTTTTGCCAAATTTTTCCTTCGATGACTGGACATGAAATATGTACAACAAAATGATGTGTGTTAAGGTGGGTGGCATGACCTTTATCCTTCTCTAGTTTTAAAATTTTGAATCACTTATTTACTGAACACATACTACACACCAGAAACTATGCTAGGCTATCTAATCTGGTAGACTGTTTTTATACTCAAATTAAATATTATTTATAAAGCACTTAGAACAATGCCTGATAGTAAATGCTATATATGTTTGTTGAATAAATAATTTATAGTCTAGTAGTAACAAATAATTCTAACTGAGGCATGTATCAGATTCTTTGAAAACACAGAGGGCAGATGGAAAGGTCAGAGATGTCTTCACCAGGTTGTGAGTCTCAAAGGATGAAAAAAATCTGACTGGAAGGAGGGAGACCAGTCAGGAAACTCTAGTGGTCATGTATCATTTTTTGCTGCCCAACGTCACTTGAACATGCCCTCTACAATTTATTTATTTATTTATTTATTGAATTTATTTATTTATTTTTTTGCCCTCTACAATTTAATATATCCTCACATTGTCAGTCCCACCTGACAAAGGTATAATCTATAAAACTACATTTGTCAGTCTCCCTTTTAACTACAGTGCAGGCATGTGGCTTCGTCTCCACCCATAAAATGCATGTATAGGAGGTGTAGATTTAGAAGTGAACTATGTGAGGAAGCAGGCCACAAATAAGCCATCCATTTTGATGATGTAGTTGGCAACAGAGGTGATGCTGTTACAGAACTGATGGCATTAACTGTGTCTTTTCTTTAAGACATTTTGATCAAATGGTTCTGGGATAAGAGCTCCTTAATCAGAACTGTATTTCACTTGTGTGTTTCTGGAAGTTATTCCTATAATGTTATCTGGAGCCTGTTTCTGCAACTCTCTTAATTCAAGAACGACGGAGTCTCACTCTGTCGCCCAGGCTGGAGTGCAGTGGCGCGGTCTCCGCTCACCACAAGCTCTGCCCCGCGGGTTCACGCTATTCTCCTGCCTCAGCCTCCCAAGTAGCTGGGACTACAGGCACCTGCCACCATGCCCGGTTAATTTTTTGTATTTTTAGTAGAGACGGGGTTTCACCGTGTTAGCCAGGATGGTCTCGATCTCCTGACCTCCTGATCCGCCCACCTCGGCCTCCCAAAGTGCTGGGATTACAGGCGTGAGCCACCGCACCCGGCATCAAAGTTATTTTTAAAGATGCATATGTGAGAATGTGGAAGACAATCCTCAAAAGTAGACAAACTGCATCTATCTATTGAACAGTAACTGTTGACAGCAAAAATCTATATTTGCAACCACTGCAGCAACTCCTATGATGATTCATTTATAGTAAATACTTATAAATTTTGTGTGTATATATATATACATCACCTCTCTTCCTAATTACCTGGATCACTGTCTCTATCCCCACTTTTCTATCTAATGTTATTTCTCATTTGGATATTTTACCTGTTAATGACTTACTAGAAGGCAGAAGACATCTTTTTCCTCTCTCTCTCTCATAGGCTCTGGCATTGTTGAATCAAAGTAGAATCATCGAAACTAGGTTGGATAGCACTTATAATGTGGTCCACAGATGCTCATCTACGATCTGTATCTATTTCCTCTTTTTTTTTTTTTTTTTTTTTTTTTTTTT